>NW_012114655.1:2833866-2846787 GCF_000951035.1 Colobus angolensis palliatus | reverse complement strand
AATCTATTTTGATGCCTTGTATAGTCACATCTACTTCCCTCTGGGCCTCCCTCTCACCTCTGGCAACTTCATCTATTGTCTATTTCTATAATTTTATCATTTTAATAATTCTTTAGAAGTAGAGTTCTACGAGGTGCAATCTTTCGGATGAGTCTTTTCCCCAGCATCACTCTCTAGAGATTCAGCCAAGCTGCTGTGAATGTAAATAGTGCGTTCTTTCTTACTGCAAGTAGTATTCTACGGCATGGACATAGCACAGTTAGTTTAACCATTCGCTGACTGAAAGAGATCTGGGTTGTTTCCAGGTTGGCGTGATTATGAATAAAGCTGCTACGAACATTCAGGTACAAGCTTCTGCATGAACAGAAGTTTCATTTATCTGGCATAAATGGCCAAGAATACAATTGCTGGGTCACATGTTGGTTGCATGTTTCATTTTTTATTTCATTTGATAAACTATTTTCCAGTGTAACTGCACTGTTTTACATTACCATCAGCAATGTGTAAATGTTCCAGTTTCTCCACATCCTCAACAGCATTTGTTACTTTAATGTGCATTAAACTAATGGCTAAAGATGTTGAATATCTTTCATATGCTTATTTGTCATCTGCATATCCTCTTTGATAAGATTTCTACTCATGCCTTTGCATATTTTCTAAATGAGTTTTTTAATAGTTGAGTTTTGAAAAATTTTACATATCCTAGATATTAGTACTTTGATTAAAATGTAGTTTTCAAATACTTTCTCTCATTTTTGTTTGTTATCCTAACAGGGCCATTTGCAAAGTAAAAGTATAAATTTATTGAGGTTTAAATTATTATTTTTTTTCCTTTTATGAATTGTGTTTTTAATGTCAAGTCTAAGAACCTTTTGCCTAGCCTTAGATATCAAATTTTTTTCCTATTTTTTTCTAGGAGTTTTATCATTTTAAATTTTACTTTTAGGTCTGTGATTAACTATGAGATAATTTTTGTATAAAGTGTGAGAACTGGGTTGAGGTTCACCTTTTGGTCTATGGATGTTCAATTACTCCAGCATCAGTTGCTGAAAAGGATATCCTTCCACCATTGAATTACGTTTGCACCTCTGCCAAAACTCAGTTGAACATATTTGTGTGGGGCTACTTCTCAGTTCTTGAATTTGTTCCATTTGTCTATATAACCATTCCTTCACTAATACTACACAGTCTTAATTACCAAAGCTACATAGTAAGTCTTGAAATCAAGTAGACTGACTCTTCTCACTTTATTATTCTTTTCCAAAATTATTTTAGTTATTTAAGTTCTTCTTTATTTCCTTACAAATTTTAGGATAAGTCCATTGATATCTACAATTATAAAAGAGTCAATCCACCAAGTAAGACATAGCAAAGTGTATATATACACACCAAAAAAAATCACATTTTGTAATTTTGATAGGAATCACATTAAACTTGTATAAGAATTGCATTAAACCTCAATTTGAGAATTGGCATCTTTAATATGTTAAATCTTTCAATCCATGAACATGGTATGAGTTTCTTATAGAATGTATATGGTTGGTCATTTTTTAATCAATTATTGTCCATTTCTGTCTTAATTGGTGTACGTAGACTGTTTATATTAAACGTAATATTATTTGACATCTGAAGTCTTCCATTTTTGTCTTCCATTTATCTTTTCTGATTTTCCTTTCTGTTTTTCTTTTCCTTCCTTCCTGTTAGTTATTTAAACATTCATTTAGAACCTTGTTTTGATTTATCTACAATGCTTTTTATTCTATTTCTTTGTGTAGCTTTCTTAATGGTTACTCTAGGGAGATATAAATATATCTTAGGACAGTCTACTGGTGTCAACCTTTCACCAGGCCAAGTGACGTCTGGAAAATTTACCTCTCTTTACCATCACACATCTACAATTATTTATTCTATACACATTTAGCTATACATCAGTAAGCACAATAGTTTTTGCTTTACATATCAAAAAAATTTAGAAAAGTCAGGAGAGGAAACATGTGTTGTATTTATGCATATTTTTCTCTTTCCATTATTCTTTCTTCCTTCCTGATTGATATGGTTCGTCTCCGTGTCCCCACCCAAATTGCACGTTGAATTGTAATCCCCACGTGCTGAAGGAGAGCCTGCTGGAAGGTGATTGGATCATGGGGGACAGTTTCTAATGGCTTAGCACTATTCCCCTGATGCTGTGTCATGAGTGAGTTCTCACGAAATCTGATTATTTAAAAGTGTGCGTCAATTCCTCCTTCGCGCTCTCTCTCCTGCCACCGCCATGTGAAGAAAGCGCTTGCTTTCTTTTTGCCTTCTGCCATGTTTGCAAGCTTCCTGAGGCTTCCCAGTCGTGCTTCCCATTAAACCTGCAGAATTGCGAATCAATTAAACCTCTTTTCTTCATAAATTACCTCTTGGGTAGTTCTTTATAGCAGTGTGACAACAGACTGGTACACTGATGTTCCAAGTTTCCTTCTCGTATCTTTTCCTTTCTTTGTAAAGAACTTCTTTTACCGTTCCTTTAGGAAAGAACTGCTGGTAAGAGTGTCCCCTTCATCTTGATTTCTTCTTCATTCCTGAAGGATAATTTCAGTGTATAGAATTCTAGGTTGACAATTGCTTTCTTTCAGGTCAGGACTTCAAAAATGGCGTGCCCCTTCCTCTGGTTTTTGCAGTTTCTGATGAGGAATCATTGTCATTTGAATTTGATTTTCTCTACATGTAAAATATCTTTTCTCTTTTGTGACTTACAAGATGTTTTGTCCTTAGTTTTTACATGTTTGACTATGATGTGTCATGATGTAGATATATTTGGATGTGACCTATTAAGGGATTCTTCCAGCTACTTAAATCTGTAGATGTGTGAATCTTGTCTAAATTGGAAAGTTATTAGCTGGGCACAGTGGTGTATACCTGTAGTCTTAGCTATGCAGGAAGCTGAGGCAGGAGGATTACTTCAGCCCAGGGGTTTGAGACTGCAGTGAGCCATGATTGTGCCACTGTACTCCAATCTGGGTGACAGAGTGAGACCCTGTCTCTAAAAAAAAAAATTACAATAATTGGGGAAGTTTTCAGCCATTTTTTCTTTAACGCTTTTTCAGTCTTAGCTTCTTTCTCATGCCTTTCTGGGACTGCAGTGACACAAATGTTAGATTTTAGCCAGGCACAGGGGCTCATGCCTGTAATCTCAACACTTAGGGTGGCCAAGGCAAGAGGATCACTTGAACTCAGGAAGTTGAGACCAGCCTGGACAACATAACAATACCTCATCTCTACTAAAAGTAAAAAAAAAAAAAAAAAAAAAAAGCCAGATGTGGTGTCACATAGGCTGAGGTGGGAGAGTTTCTTGTGCCCAGGAGGTCAAGGTTGCAGTGAGCTGTGATCACACCACTGCACTCCAGCCTGGGCAACAGAGCAAGATCCTCTCTCAACAACAACAAATTAGATTTTTAGTTATTGTCCTAAAGGACCCCGAGGCTTTTCTTTCAGTCTATTTTCTCTTTCTTCAGATGGGGTAATTTTTATTGCTCTTCCTTCACATTTACTGATTCTTTCCTTCCTCATACTCATTCTTCTGTTAAAGAGCCAACCAACTTGGTTTTTAAATTTTGGGTAATTATATTTCTACAGTTACAAAAACTCCATTTGGTCCTTTTTTATATTATTTATTTACTTAATAAAACTGTCTTTTTTATTTGTTTCAAGCATGTGTTTATAGTTTAATGAAACATTTTTGTGATAGCTACTTTAAAATATTTGTCAGATAATTCCAGCATTTCAGTGTTAGCACCGTTGATTACATTTTTTCATTCAAGTTAATATTTCCCTGGTTCTTGATATGGCAAGTAGTTTGGTTTTGAAACCTGGATACTTTGGGTGTTTTATGAGACTCTGGATCTTATTTAAACCTTACTGGCCTCCTCTGACACCACTTCAGTAGAAGCAGGTAGGGAGAGCTGCCTCATTAGCACCAGATAGGGGTAGAAGTCCACATTTCCCATTCCTATTTCCCAACTATGTTATAACCCCTACAGGGGACAGGATCCTCAGTATTGCTGGACAGAAGAGGGAGGGGAGGCTTAGCTTCCCACTAGACCTCTGCAGGTATCACTCTGACTGGGAGTAGCAGGAGTGCCTCACTACTGTCCCCACACTGTCCCCACATAGCCTCCATTGACCCCCCAGGGCCTCCATTGACCCCCCCAGGGCCTCGGTACTCCTCAGAATGGCAGCAAAAGTCCTGAGTCTCTACTAGGCCTCCTACAACACAACCTTTATTCCTGTTGGGTGTGTAGGAAGTACAGGCTTCCCACGTGACCTCAAATGACCCTGGGAAGCGGAGTCTCATTGCTGGCTGGCAGGGGTACAAGTCCAAGCTCTTTACTCTGCCTCTTCTGACACCACCCCATGCAGGGATTGAGGGTCCTGATAAGAGTGGAGGTCTAGGCTCCCCATTCACCTGGGTTGGCCATTGCTTTTTCTGTGGTGTTTGGGTGCAGCAGTAGAGCACGTGTTATCTTAACGTTTTCTATCTGTGTCTACCACTCCCTGCCTGAGCCTTTGTCTAGAGTGAGAAGGCTTTTGTTGAGGCTCTTTTCATCTACGCCCATTGGTGTTTACAGGTTGCTGATTTCTTTAGCTCCAAGTCTAGAACATAGGAGGCAAAAAAGAAAATCTAGGGAACCCACCATGATGCTCTTCTTGGGTTCCCACATCCCTAGACAGTGCTTTCTTCTCCCTACTCTTCAGAGTCTTCTTATATATATTTTTTTACATATAACGTTCAGGGTTGTTACTTGTACTTAGTGGGAGGAGTAGGGAAATCTACATCTACTCTATCTTCCCAGAAGTGGAAGTTCCAACAATGAACTATTTCAGAAATTTATCTGCCATTTATTTTTCTGAAATATTTAAGAACCTTTTAGATTTGCCAATTCCTCTAATTGAAGCAAATGTTTCGGGGAGGCAATCGGTAAAGAAAATGAAGCATCCATCTAGCATCATCCCACTGGGAGGAAAGGAGGAGACCAAACGAAGGTAAACAACAGCAAAAAAATCTCTGAAGGAGTAAATCAAGGTGGAGTTGATGGATAAGGGGGAATAAAACTACCCCAATTATCTGGAAGTTACACTAAATGAAAAGCAAGTCTCCAAGATAGAAGCTGAGCATGACAAACAAATGCCAACAATATCAGGTAAACACGGAATGTTTCAGGTACACAATGCAAATTGTTATTAACCAGAATTAGTACTTGGCAGGTTGTATTTTAAGTGACTATATATGGAAGCCATTAAGCCTTAATTGTTGGAAGGAATGGAGAAAAGGAAGGAAGAAGGGTAAGGGAAGGAATGTTTTTTTGCTGTCTTCCCTCTGCAGTACTGAACCTAATCATAGATCAGGTTGTGCCTCATGCAGTTGGGATGCCAAAAGTGATGCATAAGTGGTGTTTTTAGCCCTGCTGCATGCTTTCCTGGGTCTTAGGTCTTTAAACATGGCTCTTCCTGGCATCCTTATCACTTTGCTGAACTACTCACTGCAGGTAGTGCTTCAGTTCAACAATGAGGGATCCTTTCTTCCACAACTTCCCTACTCCAGGAACTTGGAAAGTGGATCATCTCTGACAGTTAAATTCCAAAACAAACACTTAGCAGATTGGAACATAATTACGCCAATTTATTATCAAAAGCCAGAATAGCTCTCAGGCCAGCAATACCTGATTAAAATTAGAAAGATGCTGGACTACCTTAGAAATAGTGTGCCAAGAAGGAGGAGAATGATCAGTAATGCAAACAAAGAAAAGAGCAAGTGAAGAGCAAATTTTGGCCCCGCGTCTTCTGCCCTGTGCACAGGAGAAGACGTTCTATCGCCAGAGAGCAGAAACCTCTTCATGGGGCAGGATGTCCCGTTAAGGAGATGGGCTCATGGGGCTGCCACATCAGCCTCCTCCTGCTAACAGCCCCTGCTCCCTGAGAAGCTCCTCATTGTAATGTGGCTCCCGTGAAGACTTGTCTGCGAATAGAGAATAGGCTGCACGGAGGAGCGAATTATCTACTCTGCTTTGAGTTCTTATTGTAAAGTAATAAATGGGTATTTTGGTTTTTAATCATCAGCCCCTGGTGAATGTTGTGTGAGTGAGTCCTCTCACTCAAATACTTCTGAGAACACGAACAGTCACACTCTGAGCCTGCAAAGCCAAGGACCGGGGTAAGGCTAATGGGTCTCCTGCATTCCCGGGAGACATGCCTTGTGGGCAGCCGGTCTTCCTTGAGGATAACCCTCATTGCTTGTTCCCTTCAAATGCAACAAGTAACCTCCACCCCGCTTCAGGTCAGACGCCTGGATGACTTACACTTACCTCCAGGCGCCGTCCAGCTGAGACAGCACGTGCAGGTTGCCAGGCTAGACCTTCACCACGTACTGCCGCTGGGTCTGAGTCCCAAACTTGCCTTATCCAAGTCAGCTACTTTCAGTTCCAGGTGCTGGCCCCTGACCATCGGCCTCCACACACCATGACTGCCATGTCTCAGGACACGGCACAGGCCAGGAAGCAGCAAGCACAATCAGAATGGGTTGAATACTTTTAAGTACATTTACAACCTCCCCAAACATTATAAATCGTTATTATTGCAGACTTCGGGTCTGAGGCCCACTGAGAAAAACTTTTCAAGCAATTCAATGCTTTCAGCATTCAATACCGTCTAGTATTTAAGTGCATAATGGAACTGCATATGCGAGGAATGTTTACTTTATCAATATAATTGCAAACATGACCCACGCCTCATGTAAAACAAGTCATAAATCGTAACCTGCCAGTGAGTCTTGTCAAAGCATCCAAACACAACTCAAGATAAAAATCAGCTAATGCTGTTTCATGCTTGAATTCAGCTTCTAAGCAGAGAACTGTTTGAGCTCACAGAGACTCAGATAGGTTAATAAATAGATATGTTTTTGTGTCCAGCAATTGAACCATATCAAATAATGACTGTATGAACCAGGGGGCTTCCTGGGAGTGGGGGTGCTGTCTCTAGAGTTCAAAATTACCCCCACTGTCTTCCTCCCACTTGTAAGTTAAGGGCCATCCCTCAGGCCCTCAGCAGCTGGCCCTCGCACCTCAGCCCTCTCCCAACTCCATCCAGATCCAGGGCTCAAGTACTGAGCAATGTCAAAGGGTGAAAAAGATTCCAGATTTAGTAGCTACCACCGCACAATACTGGGCTGCAGGTGGGCCTGGGTTCCTTCCTTCTTCCACTGAAGTCCTCCACCCTCCCCGTTTCCAAACAGTTTCTAAGATAATGGATTAAATGAAAAATACAAAATGTTATTACTTTTTCACGTTCACAGATGTAATAACATGCTAAACCTGAGAGAGATTTCCACTTTAATGGACAAAAACATTTTCCCAATCTTTGGCCAGCCGTGCTAGAAAAATTGCACAACTCTCCATGTTTTTCTTATCTTTCCTACACATTCAAATATAATTTACTTAAACCAGCGTGTCTCCATCTGTGTACCAGGTTCTATGAAGTGTTAGAAAAAAAATCTCATATTCTACGTTTGGAAGTGCTCCATGAGATACTTAACGCTTAGAGGCTCACAGGAAGCACTAGTACATTTAGAATCTGAAAGATTCTAAGCAGTTTTGTGGTAAAGAACCAATTAGACATGAATTAATTCTAATTATTGATTGGTATGTTTGCATATGTATGTATGTGCATACGAAATATCTATTTCCAAAAACTTTATTGAGGTATGACACATACAATAAAATGTACTCACGTTTATGCCATAGTTTAATTTGTTAACAAATGTATACACCCATGAAACCACCACCACAACACAAAATATAGAACATTTCCATCACTTCCAAAAATTTTCTCATCATTCCCTCCATAAATCCATAACCCCAGTCTAATGACAAGAAGAACATTCCACAAACCCAAATCAAGCGGCACTGCACAAACCTGACCGGTATTCTTCAAAACTGTCAAGTCCTGAAAAACTAGGAGAGAATGAGAAACTGACCCAGACCACAGGAAGGGAAGGGAACATCACAACTAAACACGAGATGCTGGATTGGACCCCGGAGCAATAAGAAAGTATTAATGGAAAACCTGGTGAAATCAGAATAAAGGCTGGAGTTTACTTTAACAGCATTGTCCCTAAGTTGTTCCTCAGTTTTGATAAACACATCACGGTACTGCACGATGATACCGTGCAGGGGCAGTGAAAGTGAGTGCAGAGAGTGGAGAAACTCCCTGCCCATTTGCTGTCTCACAGTTTCCACAGGTCAGGAGTCGCCCGGCAGGCTCAGCTAGATCCCCTGCTAAGGTTCTCTGGTCTGCAATCAAGGTGTCAGTCTGGCTGCATTCCTTCCAGGAACATGGGGTCTTCTTCCAAGTGCATGTGAATGTTGGAAGAATTAGTTCCATGTGGGCTTATAACTAGGAGTCCAGGTTTTCTGCTAGTTGCTGGTGGAAGCAGCTCTCCGGGAACAGAGGTCCCCAGGTTCCTCTCCACTTGCCCCTCCTCCTAGGCCCCACAAATGCCTGCCTGCCTCTTCCAGGCCAGTGAGACACTCCCTCAAGACTGTTAAGACAGAGTCTTACATAATGTGACATAATCATGGGCATGAGAGCTCACAGCCGTGCTATCTAATATAACCAAGGGAGTGACAGCCCATTGATTAGAAGCAAGTCACGGGCCAGGTGCAGTGACTCATGCCTGTAATCTCAGCACTTTGGGAGGTCAAAGTGGGGGAATCACTTGAGCCCAGGAGTTCGAGACCAGTCTGGGCAACATAGTGAGACCCATCTCTACAAAAAAATAAAAATAAATAAATACAAATAATTGGCTAGGCATGGTGGCACACACCTGTGGTCCTAGATACCTGGGAGGCTGAGATGGGAGAATCGCTTGAGCCCAGGAGTTCCAGGCTGCAGTGAGCTATGATTGCACCACTACATTCCAGCCTTGGAGACAGAGTGAGACTCTGTCTCCAAAAAAAAAAAAGGTTGGAAATGGAGTGGGGGGGTCACAATCCCGCTTACACTCAAAGGAGGTGGGGCGGGGCAGGTATATTACTCAGGAGTTATACCAGGTGGCAAAGGTGAAAAGACTATCTCAATTCTCTTTATGTGTGGTGTGTATGGATTTCACCATCCATTTTAGGATGGACTATTAGAGGCACAGAGGCATGAACTAAATCAATTTCAAGTATGTAGATGGTCAATGACATAGCAAGGGCTAGTCCGCAGGTCTTTTTGTTTTATTATTATTATTATACTTTAAGTTCTAGGGTACATGTGCACAATGTGCAGGTTTGTTACATATGTATACATGTGCCATGTTGGTGCGCTGCACCCATTAACTCGTCATTTACTTTAGGTATTTCTCCTAATGCTATCCCTCCCAGCTCCCCCTACCCCACAACAGGCCCCAGTGTGTGATGTTCCCCTTCCTGTGTCCAAGTGTTCTCATTGTCTCCAGGTCTTATAAAAGAAAAAAAGTTTCTGAAACTATAAGCTTTTTTACTTAGCTTTTAAGCAACAGAAGTTTTTTGTAGTCCATTTAAATTCTTGACTTTTCTGTTTTGAGTTTTTTAAATTGTTTTGGTGCATGTATTTTCAGTTTGATTAACTTTACTGGATGCCCCATATATTGGTGGGCACAAATTAGAATGTTTACACAAATTAGAATGACCATGTTATTTTTAAAAGAACTGTATTGGTCCATTTCACACTGCTATAAAGAACCACCGGGGACTGGATAATTCATGAAGAAAAGAGGTTTAATTGACTCACGGTTCCTCAAGCTTAAGAGGAAGCATGACTAAGAGGCCTCAGAAAACTTACAATCACGGGGGAAGGAGAAGGGAAAGCTGTAAGCTGCCCAAATCCAAAGGGATCTTGAAAGTACATCCCCTTTAAAAAGTTGTCATCCTGTGAGTCCGTGTCCTTTGTAGGGACATGGATATAGCTGGAAACCATCATTCTGAGCAAACGATCACAAGAACAGAAAACCAGACACCGCATGTTCTCAGTCACAGGTGGGAATTGAACAATGCGAACACTTGGACACAGGAAGGGGAACATCACACGCCGGGGCCTGTAGTGGGGTGGGGGGAGGAGGGAGGGATAGCGTTAGGAGATACACCTAATGTAAATGACGAGTTAGTGGGTGCAGCAAACCAACATGGCACATGTATACATATGTTACCCACCTGCACGTTGTGCACATGTACCCTAGAACTTAAAGTATAATAAAAAATTTAAAAAGGAAAAATAAAGTTGTCATCCGGGACATAACACTGTTCTACATATTCACTCTCCTCTTCAAATCCCGGCAGGAGAGACAGCGAGTGAAGGGAAAAGTGCTACACACTTTCAAACAATCAGATCTCGTGATAACTCACTGTCACAAGAACAGCAAGGGAGAAGTCCATCCCACTATCCAATCACCTGCCACCAGGTTCCTCCTCTGACATGTGGGGATTACAATTGGTGATGAGATTTGGGTGGGGACAGAGAGCCAAACCGCATCAGGAACAAGCACAATCAAACAAAGTTCGCAGTAAAGCTGTATCAAGATTTGGAAAGGCATAGATTCCATTTAGTTCCTATGATGAACATGCCCTCATTACTTCTCACACAAATTCTGTCCCTGAACTTTTCTTCTTCAAAGATCATGCTTGGATTATGCCCTGAACCTTTTCATCTTCAAGGATCGTGCTTGGATTATGTCATGATAAACAAAATATTCTTCAATTATAAGAGAAAAATGTCATCTGGCATATTACAAGTGGCACTAGCTTATATTTGGGTCAATTAAAAGACGTTTGCTTAGGGTATATATATTACAGGACAAAATCATAGTTGTATTGTTCCCAAGGGTGGAAAAGTAGGTTTTTTATTGTTGTTTTACTTGTTTTGTTTTAAAAAGAACGGCATGGATATTTGTGTCAGAAACCCTTGAAGAGATTCCATTCTAAAAGAAAGGTAAGACTCTGACTTAATCTTAAGAACACAAGTTTTCATGCAATGCAAAACCCATGTATACTATAACATAGTATAACAGGCATTTCTAAATGACAATTAAAATGACCCATTTCTGTAAAAAATAGCATCTTAGATCCTCCTCTATGCTGACTAGTCCAAAATAAGAATCACAGGAGAATTCTGAAAATTAACAAAATAGCAAATTTAGTTCAAAAAGTAGTCTTTTATGCTTTGCAGAAAACATAGAATTGAAAAATCAAGCGCATGATGTTGGAAGCATTGAAAGGAGTGAATAGGAAGAGTTGGGTAAATGCTGGCAATTGTTCCAACCCATCTTTGAAAGGAGGAACAGAAGTGAATACAGGAAGTAGCTAAACAGGATCCATTCAGACTCATCCGTCCCTCCTGTCTCCAGGAACTCCATGGGGAAACCATGGCATGACAGCTGGTGGGACATGAGCACTGAGAGAAGCCACAGAGAGGCCACATCAAACGTTCCAACAAGCCATCAGGAATGGTGGGCCATCTTCGGAATCAGACAAACACCGCACACAGGGCCACGCATAGAGAAGAAGCCGCAAGTAGACCACTGCCTAAAATCATCCATGAACTGTGATAAACCAAAAAGCCTCAGAATATTGGAGCTATAAGGAACCTTAGAGATCCTCAAATAAATGAATTCGTTTACATTTTTTTAGTGAAACATATAACAATGCTTGAAAATGGCATACTAGGAGGTACAATTTAAATTGTATTTTTATGTGTATGTTTTATTTTAGAATAACCTTTTATTAACCTATACTTCTAAATTTCAATGCTGTTTCTATTTCTACGATACTTACTGTGTCAATGCATTTCAGATTTTGCAATATTTCTGTGTTTGCTCAAAGCCTTTACTTTAAGAGCTGATCTGATATTGCTCGTGTATCTGTAATCAGAGAGGTGACTAGCAAGATAAAAGAATGTTACTTTAAAAGCATAAATCTTCTTGGGATCCAGTTATTTGTGAGTGCTCCTCAGTTCCCTCAGGAAAAGAAACTGCTGACATTCTGGTGAAGAAACAGGTAGAGCTCAGGCTGCCCTGTTCTCCTTTGCGGGTACGTTCTTTTAACAAATGAAAGGTGAGCAGACGGCAAATTGGTCTTCATCTTCCCAAAACTTATCAAAAAAAAAAAAAAAAAGCCGAACTCATGGCAAATTATATACATACATGAGCACATGCACGAACCCCAGGCTTCCTGGAAGCTGCCCAAATCCAAAGGGATCTTTAAAATACATCCCCTTTAAAAAGCTGTCATCCTGGACATAACACTGTTCTACACATTCACTCTCCTTTCCAACACATCTCAAAGAAAGCAAAATACCAGTACTCTTAGCAGACTCATGATCATTCTTGGTCTCCCCAGAAGGAAACAAAATGACTATCCCTCCTGAGGTACAAATTACCTTTGTGGCACAGTAATCAGTATTTTGGCCATATGTAGCTGATTTCTGAGGTTCTAAGCACCCCTTGTGCTAACAAACCAATAGAGCCAGGTCTGATCAGCATTAAGACCTCTACATCCCTGTTGCCAACCACACACTTTTAAGATGTGCCCTGGCCTGACAGGCTTCCCTTGTTACAAATACAGAATAAAATGAATCAGATACTCAAGGACACTAAGGGAAAATCTAATTGACTATATCTTTTCCTTTCCATCTTAGTTCTTACCTGTGTTCTCCAAGGGAAATCTAAACTAACTGCCAGGTTCCTGAGAGGATCCAGACACATCTACAAGCTTGAGGCATTTTGGGTGCTGCGTGAGCATTGGGAAAATCAGTCATGGGGATCAAGGACTCCCTGGTGCCCTGTACACATGCCGTGTCGTGTAATTTGTGTGCCTTAGCTAATTTAACCCCTACAGTGACCCTCAGAGCAGAGGTTCTAAGAATATATCC
>NW_012114655.1:2830639-2832606 GCF_000951035.1 Colobus angolensis palliatus | reverse complement strand
TTGCTTTTGGTGTTTTAGTCATGAAGTCCTTGCCCATGCCTATGTCCTGAATGGTATTACCTAGGTTTTCTTCTAGAGTTTTTATGGTTTTAGGTCTTATTTAATCCATCTTCAGTTAATTTTTGTATAAGGTGTAAGGAAAGCGTCCAGTTTCAGTGTTCTGCATATGGCTAGCCGGTTTTCCCAGCACCATTTATTGAATAGGGAAAACTTTCCTCATTGCTTGTTTTCATTAGTTTTGTCAAAGATCAGATGGCTGTAGATGTGTGGTGTTATTTCTGAGGCCTCTGTTCTGTTCCATTGGTCTATACACTGTTTTGGTACCAGTACCATGTTGTTTTGGTTACTGTAGCCTTGTAGTATAGTTTGAAGTCAGGTAGTGTGATGCCTCCAGCTTTGTTCTTTTTGCTTAGGATTGTCTTGGCTATATGGGCTCTTTTTTGGTTCCATATGAAATTTAAAGTAGTTTTTTCTAATTCTGCGAAGAAAGTCAACGGTAGCTTGATGGGAATAGCACTGAATCTACATATTACTTTGGGCAGTATGGCCATTTTCACAATATTGATTCTTTCTATCCATAAGCCTGGAATGTTTTTCCATTTGTTTGCATCCTCTCTTATTTCCTTGAGCAGTGGTTCGCAGTTCTCCTTGAACATGTCCTTCACATACCTTGTAAGTTATATTCCTAGGTATTTAATTCTCTTTATAGCAATTGTGAATGGGAGTTTATTCATGATTTGGCTCTCTGTTTGTCTATGATTGGTGTATAAGAATGCTTGTGATTTTTGCACATTGATTTTGTATCCTGAGAGTTTGCTAAAGTTGCTTATCAGCTTAAGGAGTTTTTGGGCTGCAATGATGGGGTTTTCTAAATATACAATCATGTCATCTGCAAACAGAGACAATTTGACTTCCTCTCTTCCTATCTGAATACGCTTCATTTCTCTTGCTTGACTGTCCTGGCTAGAACTTCCAATACTATGTTGAATAAGAGTGGTGAGAGAGGGCATCCTTGTCTTGTGCCAGTTTTCAAAGGGAATACTTCCAGCTCATGCCCATTCAGTATGATATTGGCTGTGGGTTTGTCATAAATAGCTCTTATTATTTTGAGGTATGTTCCATCAAGACCTAGTTTATTGAGTGTTTTTAGCATGAAGGGGTGTTGAATTTTATCAAAGGCCTTTTCTGTATCCATTGAGACAATCATGTGGTTTTTGTCATTAGTTCTGTTTATGTGATGGATTACATTTATTGATTTGCATATGTTGAACCAGACTTGCATCCCAGGGATGAAGCCAACTTGATCGTGGTGGATAAGCCTTTTCATGTGCTGCTGGATTCAGTTTGCCAGTATTTTATTGAGGATTTTTGCATCACTGTTCATCAGGGATATTGGCCTGAGATTTTCTTTTTTGTTGTGTTTCTGCCGGGTTTTGGTATCAGGATAATGCTGGCCTCATAAAATGAGTTAGGGAGGAGACCTTCTTTTTCTATTGTTTACAATAGTTTTTGAAGGAATGGTACCAGCTCCTCTTTGTACCTCTGGTAGAATTTGGCTGTGAATCCGTCTGGACCGGGACTTTTTTTCGTTGGTAGGCTATTAATTACTGTCTCAGTTTCAGAACTTGTTATTGGCATATTCAGGGATTCGAATTCTTCCTTGTTTAGTCTCGCAAGGGTGTGTGTCAAGGAATTTATCCCTTTCGTCTAGATTTTCTAGTTTACTTGCATAGAGGTGTTTATAGTATTCTCTGATGGTAGTTTGTATTTCTGTGGGATCAGAATCATTTTTTGTTGTGTCTATTTGATTCTTCTCTCTTTTCTTAGCAGTCTATATATTTTGTTAATCTTTTCAAAACATCCTCTCCTGGATTCATTAATTTTTTTAAAGGTTTTTCATGTCTCTATCTCCTTCAGTTCTGCTCTGATCTTAGTTATTTCTTGTCTTCTGCTAGCTTTTGAATTTG
>NW_012114655.1:2821174-2830265 GCF_000951035.1 Colobus angolensis palliatus | reverse complement strand
CTCCCACTATTATTGTGTGGGAGTCTACGTTTCTTTGTAGGTCTCTAAGGACTTGCTTTATGAATCTGGGTGCTCCTGTATTGGGTGCATATATATTTAGGATAGTTAGCTCTTCTTGTTGCATTGATCTGCATAATGGTAAAGTACCATTATGTAATGCCCTTCTTTGTCTTTTTTGATCTTCGTTGGTTTAAAGTCTGTTTTATTAGAGACTAGGATTGCAACACATGCTTTTTTTGTTTTTTCTTTCCATTTGCTTGGTAAATAGTCCTCCATTTCTTTATTTTGAGCCTATGTGTGTCTTTGCATGTGAGATGGGTCTCCTGAACACAGCCCACCAATGGGTCTTGACTCTTTATTCAATTTGCCAGTCTGTGTCTTTTAATTGGGGCATTTAGCCCACTTACATTTAAGGTTAACATTGTTATGTGTGAACTTGATCCTGTCATGATGATGCTAGCTGGTTATTTTGCACATTAGTTGATGCAGTTTCTTCATAATGTCATTGGTCTTTATATTTTGGTATGTTTTTGCAGTGGCTGGTACCGGTTTTTCCTTTCCATATTTAGTGCTTCCTCCTGGAGCTCTTGTAAGGCAGGCCTGTTGGTGAAAAAATCCCTCCGCATTTGCTTGTCTGGAAAGGATTTTATTTCTCCTTTGCTTATGAAGTTTAATTTAGCTGGACATGAAATTCTGAGTTGAAAATTCTTTTCTTTAAGAATGTTGAATATTGTCCCCCACTCTCTTCTGGCTTGTAGGGTTTCTGCAGAGAGATCCACTGTTAGTCTGATGGGCTTCCCTTTGTGGGTAACCTGACCTTTCTGTCTGGCTGCCCTGAACATTTTTTCCTTCATTTCAACCTTGGTGAATCTGACAAGTATGTGTCTTGGGGTTGCTCTTCTCGAGGAGTATCTTAGTGGTGTTCTCTGTATTTCCCAAATTTAAATGTTGGCCTGTCTTGCTAGGCTGGGGAAGTTCTCCTGAATAATATCCTGAAGTATGTTTTCAAACTTGGTTCCATTCTGCCCGTCACTTTCAGGTACACCAATCAATTGTAGGTTTGGTCTTTTCATATAGTCCCATATTTCTTTGAGGCTTTGTTCATTCCTTTTCATTCTTTATCCTCTAATCCTGTCTTCATGCTTTATTTCATTAAGTTGATCTTCAATTTCTGATATCCTTTCTTCTGCTTCATTGATTTGGCTATTGATACTTGTGTATGGTTCACGAAGTTCTCATGCTGTGTTTTTTCAGCTCCATTGGGTCATTTATGTTCTCTTCTAAACTGGTTATTCAGTTAGCAGTTCCTGTAACCTTTTATCAAGGTTCTTAGCCTCCTTGCATTGGGTTAGAACATGCTCCTTTATCTCAGAGGAGTTTGTTAATACCCACCTCTGAAGCCTGTCAATTTGTCAAATTCATTCTCCATCTGGTTTTGTTCCCTTGCTGGTGAGGAGTTGTGATCCTTTGGAAAAGAAGAGGAATTCTGGTTTCTGGAATTTTCAGCATTTTTGCGCTGGTTTTCCCCCATCTTCGTGGATTTATCTACCTTTGATCTTTGATGCTGAGGAACTTTGAATGGGGTTTTTGCGTGGGCATCTTTTTTGTTGATGTCAGTGTTATTGCTTTCTGCTTGTTAGTTTTCCTTCTAGTCAGACCCCCCTTCTGCAGGTCTGCTGGAGTTTGCTGGAGGTCCACTCCAGACCCTGTTTGCCTGGGTATCACCAGCGGGGGCTGCAGAACAGCAAAGTTCGCTGCCTGTTCCTTCCTCTGGAAGCTTTGTCCCAGAGGGGCACCTGCCAGATGCCAGCTGGAACTCTCGTGTATGAGGTGTCTGTTGACCCCTGCTGGGGAGTGTCTCCCAGTCAGGAGGCACAGGGGTCAGAGACCTGCTTGAGGAGGCAGTCTGTCCCATAGCAGAGCTCAAGCGCTGTGCTAGGAGATCTGCTGCTCTCTTCAGATCCAGCAGGCTGGAACGTTTAAGTCTGCTGAAGCTACACCCACAGCCACCGCTTCCCCCAGGTGCTCTGTCCCATGGAGATGGAAGTTTTTTCTATAAGCCCCTGACTGGGGCTGCTGCATTTCCTTCAGAGATGCCCTGCCCAGAGAAGAGGAATCTAGAGAGGCAGTCTGGCTATAGCAGCTTTGCTGTGCTGTGGTGGGTTCTGCCAAGTTAAAACTTCCAGATGGCTTTGTTTACACTGTGAAGGGAAAACCACCTACTCAAGCCTTGGTAATGGCAGATGCCCCTTCCCCCACCAAGCTCAAATGTCCCAGGTCGACTTCAGGCTGCTGTGCTGCCAGCGAGAATTTCCAGCCAGTGGATCTTAGCTTGTTGGGCTCCACGGGGCTGGGACCTGCTGAGCAAGACCACTTGGCTCCCTGACTTCAGCTCCTTTCCAGGGGAGTGAACGGTTCTGTATTACTGCGGTTCCAGGCACCACTGGGGTATGAAGAAAAACTCCAGCAGCTAGTTCGGTGTCTGCTCAAATGGCCGTCCAGTTTTGTGCTTGAAACCCAGGGCCCTGGTGGTGTAGGGACCCAAGGGAATCCCCTGGTCTGTAGGTTGCAAAAATCGTGAGAAAAGCATAGTATCTGGGCCAGACAGCACCTTCCCTCACCGCACAGTCCCTCACAGATTCCTTTGGCTAGGAGAGGGAGTTCCCCAACCCCTTGCACTTCCCAGGTGAGGCAATGTCCCACCCTGCTTTTCTCACCCTCTGTGGGCTGCACCCACTGTCTAAGCAGTCCCAATGAGATGAACTGGGTACCTCAGTTGGAAATGCAGAAATCACCTGCCTTCTGTGTTGGTCTTGCTGGGAGCTGCAGACCGGAGCTGTTCCTCTTCAGCCACCTTGCCTGGAACCAGTTCACTACATGGACACTTGTACTGATGATGCACAAGCAATGCTGGGGGAAATTGCTGGTGCCTTTGCACAAATCAGTGCAGTGGTATGAAACTGTATGGGTGGCCATCGGATTCTTCACTACCCAAGTTTAAAAAGAAGTCAGTTTTATTTAAGAAAGTTTTTGATAAACGTGTAGCAATTTTTTATTTTATTAAATCTCCACCCTTGAGTTCCCATCGTTTTATTATTCTGTGAGACAAATGGGAAGTTCTCACAAAGTGCTTCTGCTGCATATGGAAGAAAACCGTCATTTAAGGAAAAGCACTTGTACAGGTATCTGAGCTGTGAGTTGACCCAACTTCTCCTTTCATGGTACACCATTTTTATAGTACCTGTGAGAATGACTGACACGTCAATTATGATTATATGGATGGGTATCTGGAAGCCGTTTTCTTGAAAATAAAGTAAGCATCTGACTTGAAGAAAAACAACTAGAGTATTTGTTCCCAAGTAAAAAAAAATAGACCTTTCAAGCAAAAAAAAAAAAAAAAATCATGGTACACCATTTTTATAGTACCTGTGAGAATGACTGACACGTCAATTATGATTATATGGATGGGTATCTGGAAGCCGTTTTCTTGAAAATAAAGTAAGCATCTGACTTGAAGAAAAACAACTAGAGAAAAAAAAATAGACCTTTCAAGCAAAAAAAAAAAAAAAAAAATCTTAATTAGAAAACTGTATCTATCATGGTGAGCTTAACATCTTTCCAATCTTAAAGACTTTTTTATGAGGTCAGTGAAAATGTTGACAAATGTGGGGGTTTGGGTTATCATGTAACAAAATGGATAAACATTTGGAAGATCGTCATAATTCAGGAAACCCATGCATGACGCTACAAAATCATTCAAGGTAAAAGATCCATTCAAAGTGCAAGTTAGACTAATGGATTCAATGTAATCAAACAAAAAGTTCCCTGGTGTGGTTTCAGATTACACATTGCAACTAGCCATTGGGAAACTATAACTTGTGGAGTTTTGGTGTAGTCTCAAAGAAGAATACCCACAACCTTCTTGAAAGCTATTAAAATATTCCTCTCTTTCCCAACTGTATTCTATGTGAGGCCAGACTTTCATTATGTATTTTAGCCAAAATGACAAAAAACAAGACTGAATGCAGAGGCAGATACAAATCCAGACGTTTTCTATTACTAAAGAGACATTAATGATACTAAAGAGATTTGGGAAATGTAGAACAATGCCACTGTTTTCACTAAAGTATTCTTTGTTTTGGAAAATATGCTTTTCATTAAAAATGGTATTGTTAGTTTTAAAAAAGCATATTAAAGATCTTTTCAAGCTTCTTCTTTTTACTTTCTAATATGGTAAATTAATATGAACTTTTGGGGTCCTCAATAATATTTAAAGGAGTTAACAGGTACTGCAACCAAAAATGTTGAGAACTGCTGCTCTACAGGTAAGTACTACAATGGGATCCCATTTGTCTGTCAAAATCCAGACTGGTAGTAGACATGTGCGTTGAAGAAAGTTGAACAAGTTAGGGAATCATAAATTGATAATATGTTCATACTTTAATCACTTTCCTTTAAAGAAAAGTATGCAAACATACATCTCTGCCACTCTTTTGATCTAAGGATAAAACATTTTCTTTGAGTGTGGGTCTGCCTTTTGGAGTTTTGCAGTGTCCTTCTTGCATAAACTGTACCCATAAAGCAATATCTAAGATTCCTAATTATTTTAGTGAAGAATGGTATTTAAAACACTGTGGAAATCTGCCTAAATGAAGGCCCTTTCTAGGTTTCCAAACTACTTTACACAATTTTTTCCAATTTTTAAACTGTAATCTCACTCATAGCTAATTCAAACAAAATTTTAACCCATCACTTATACTCTCTTTTCAAAACATCCAACTTAAATTTCATAAAAGCAGCAACTCTCTACACACAGACATTTTGAGGAGTTACAGAATATGTAAAATATTTTATTTACGCTAAATTTCAACAAGCAGACACACATTTGGAAATAAATGCAATGATATCAGTAAGCACACATTCTTTGGGTAGAACTGCTATGGTTGACTTAAAATGCACATTGGTAAAGCATAAAATTTGTAAGAATTTTTTTTAAAAATCCATTTCTTATAATAAGGGAAATTGGCCATGTTTACAGATTGGGAAACCTATAGGTGTGGCTGTTCTAAAATTTCATATAATCTCTTTCATGCATGCATCTTACTTTTTTACTTCAATTTTGACTAACCCAGGTCCATTCCAGAATTGACTGGAGATGCCGATTTAACCCAGGGTTCTAAGCTGAGTTGGAAAATATTCATCTAGTTACTCAAGAGGCAACCAATCTTCTAAAAGTAGAGACTGAACAGTCAAATAAGTCTAGTTCCTCAGGAAATAAATATCTATGTGGCTCCGCTCCTTTGAAATAGGAAGGAATCATCCTTTGTATTTTGAGATGAATATCTGCTATCTGTCTTCTCTTCTTCTCAACCAAAACCTAAAAGATTTCCCTAAGTCTGTGGTTCAGGGATGGAAGAAAAAATAATGTGCTTCAAGTAAAATAATAATAGCTAATTTAAAAACATTTCTAGTTAGTGACTAGAATGGGTTAGCACATTTTATTGTCATATCACAAGACAAAATTATCTCAAAGCCCACAGTCACATAGCCTCCCCACTTCCTGAACTGATAGCCCTGTGCCAAGAAAGATAAAGGTAGAACATCCAGGTTTTTCAGGAAAACAGCATGGCTGCATTGTGGTCAGCCACAGCTTTAGAAGATTCTCGCCTTCTAACTAAGCAAGCAGACTGGAGAAGCGCCTGTTGTCCAAGTTACTAGAAAAACATACACCCCTTTTAGAGAATTTTCTTCTAAAGGAGACCTCATGTGTAGACAGTAATATGAAGACTTCAGTGAACAGGTTCAGAAGTTAATCACAACAAGATTAACTCACAGACTCACTGACTTTCTTTCTTGTTAGCTGAGTTGAGAAATGCCTTAGACATCTCGAAGTCTTTCATGAATGCAATACTTTACCTCTTGATTTTTTACTCTTTCCAGGATTAAAGTTTGTGATATACTTAACTCAGGATTTAGGCAAACTGAAGGTGAGATGAAAGGCAATAACCAAATAAATTCATTTAAAATTATTATTTTTTATTTAAAATTAAATTGTGATATGTTGTAGGTAATTTTTAGTTTAGTTCTCACTTCTCTGTTTCCTGTTTTTTATTAAAGTTGAATATCTTTCAGACATCTGAGAAATGTAGAACTTTATTTGGCATTTAGCAACTTCACACACTGAAGATAGCACCTTAAATTTCTCTGATGATACATTTTGGAATTGTTTTCTAACCTCAGCATATTTGTTGGTGTCCTAATTCTGATGATATTATCCAGAAGTGACCGTGAAGAACATATTCTGTAGATTGACTAATTGGAGATAGCCTGCTCTTTGAACTTTACCCATAGAGCTGCATGGTAATTACAATTGCAGCTCATAGCAACATGTTTCAGAAGAGAAGGAAGTCTCTGAACATGCATGAGTATCCCCTCACTAATCATAAGCTATCACCAAAAGCATAAAATCATGGAATTTTAAATCAATAATTGATGCTAAATGTCGTCTAGTTGAGTCCCAAAGAAATCAGGGCCCAATTTTCTCAGATGAAAAAGAAAATTACAATTGTTCTCAAAAGAGCATGATAATTTTTCTTCTGAAAATATAAAGCAAATTGTTTAAAAATAAGTGGAGTGTTTCACACTTAGGTTTGTAAAATATAACAGCTTGAATTGGATTTTCAAATATGCTGTCACCTAGAAAACTGATATGAGGCCGTTTCGACTCCAGCAGCTCAAAAGTGGGTTTTAGTGCAACATTAAAAGAAGTAACCTTCCCAAAGCCAACAATGGGAACTCAAAGACTTTCAGGCACTCTCAGATAGCTGGAAATGTGAGTTTGGGGCTAGAGTGGGGAGAAGTGGGAAGGAAGCAGTCAAGAGAACCGAAGAGGTAATTTTGTCAGATTCACTGCTCAGCACATTCACAGAAAGCAGCATTTGTTAGTTCCTCTCCTTTCGTGATCCAACATTATCCACTTTTCTCATGCTTACATCAGCAACTAAACACACAACCTCTTAGTGTCCTGTTTGTAATCCATTATTTAAGGAGCTCATGCATAATCCATCACTACCATTGCCTCCTTGCTCATAGTACTACTGCACATGCAGGCAGTACTAAACCAGGAACTATATAACAAATGATGACAAGAAAAAGTTATTCATCTTAAGCAATGGAAAAGGGCTATATGTATCTATTGGTTCACCAACTGGAGGTGACCCAGGTTGCAAAAAAGTGCATTATTTGAAAGGCAATATTGCATTGTCAAAAGTGTGTATAGGTAGACAGACATGGGTTTGCTTGGACTTTTGGCAAATTAATTAATCTACACGGTGCTCAATTTCGTCACTGGTGAAATAGCTATTTTCATACTCTCCTAGTTCGGATATTGTGAGCATTCAAGAAGACATATGTAAAACTCTGGCCCAGTGCCTAATCCATCCACAGAAAAGACTCAATAGATTGTAACAGAAACAGCAAGAGTGTCCATAAGAAAAGCATTTCCTTAGAAATTCTTCTAAGTCTAGAAACAGTAGTCCAGGACTTGCCTTTAAAGCAGATAAACTAATGACTTTCCTAGAACAAGGTTTTCCTAGTAGTGGTCTGAGTCTATCAGTTTTCCATATTAAAGATTTCTTGCGGAGGAAAAATGCAGTTGAAGGCTTCCTATGGTCATGTAAGTTTTAGATATTGTAGGTTAAGAAATTCTAGTATTTCCTTACTAAATATTTCTTTGGGATTTAATATGCTAATGAGCACTGAAAATGTTCAAGAGAGTAATATAGTATGAAGTGCACCCCAAAAACCTATTCATAGCAGAATTGTTTTTAGGGAGTATAGTATGGGACAAGTGATTTATGGAAAAAATACTGGCAATTGCTGCCATAAAGATACAAGTGATCACAAAAAATTAATTTGACAATGTAAATGGGAATATTGCATGAAACTCAGAATTCTTCTTTAATAATTTTATTGACAATTAGCAACTCTGCAAATCTCTTTCTGACTTTTTATTTGTATAGTCTAAACATATACCTAAAAATGCAAACATCCGTTGTCCTGAAGGAGCCATGGGTTATGCCAGTCCTTGTCTCCGAAACTGCTGCCAGCACAGTTTGGGGGCTTGGCAGTGCCATTAGCTCAGTACTGAGCCACAAAACCAGAAATCTGATCTCCAAAGGGACCATGCAGGGTGGGCCAGAGCAAAGCAAGGTTTCAGTAGAATGAACTAAATTCCCTTCTGCTCAAGTCTGTGCAGAACTTTCTTGCCTGACAAAGTCATATGAAAACATATCCCTTAGTTTCTGCTTCTAATTCTGTCTCCAATAAAGAAGAAAAAGAAAGTCAAGAGGACCAAATGGGGAACAAACTCTAGGCCACCCTTGATAGCGAAACTATTCCATGTCATAGTTCAGGCAAAATCCAAGACTCTCAAACCAAGCAAACAAGTACTAAAGTGAGTCACCGGCCCACAAATCGCACTAATCACCAAATCCTGAAACCACCTTCTCTTGCTGAATTTGAGCAGATAGTAACCAAGAATATAAATGGAGAAAGGGGGTTTGGCATGTGCAAAAGCATTAATGGGTGAAAGTAGCTCCCTAATCGTTATTTAAGGGACACTGTGGACTTACATCTCCCCCAGAAATATCTCTACCTCAAAGCTTATCACTGGCAGTCTTTCATGCTTTTAAGTTTTTAAGCCCTGAGCACACAACTGCAAATCTCCCTTTGAGGGGATGGCACATGAACCTGTGCATCTCACATGGGACAAGTACTCACTGAGTAGCCACTATATGCTGGGCACTGTTCTAGATGCTGTGGATACAGCAATTGATTTTAAAAAAACTAAAGTCTCTCCCCCCTTAAGAATTTGTATTCTATCATATCATAGGTATCACCAATAGAATGTTTCTGATGTTCATTTTGATGTTACAGCCTACTTGGAACCACATTAGAATTTGTCAAAGCAAGTTCAAGAGATGATGAACACTGCCCAGGTAGAGCAGGCCAAGCCACGGCCATTAGACATGGCCATTCTGACTGTCGGGAAAGGATGACGTCTAAGACCCTGGGCACTGAATCCCTAGCG
>NW_012114655.1:2816940-2820711 GCF_000951035.1 Colobus angolensis palliatus | reverse complement strand
GTATGTGTGTGTGTGCAGTGTGTGTGTGTGCAGTATGTGTGTGTGAAGTATGTGTGTGTGTGTGCAGTATATGTGTGTGTAGTATGTGTGTGTGTAGTGTGTGTGTAGTGTGTGTGTAGTAGTGTGTGTGCAGTGTGTGTGTGCAGTATGTGTGTAGTGTGTGTGTGTAGTATGTGTGTCTGTGGTGTGTGTGTGTGCAGTATGTGTGTGTGTAGTATGTGTGTGTGTGCAGTATATGTGTGTGTGTGCAGTGTGTGTGTGTGTACAGTATGTGTGTGTGCGGTGTGTGTGTGTGTAGTATGTGTGTGTGTAGTGTGTGTGTGTAGTATATGTGTGCAGTGTGTGTGTGTGTAGTATGTGTGTGTGTGCAGCATGTGTGTGTGTAGTATGTGTGTATGTGTGTGTAGTATGTGTGTATGTGTGTGTGTAGTATGTGTGTGTGTGTAGTGTGTGTGTGTGCAGTATGTGTGTGTGTGCAGTATGTGTGTGTGTAGCATGTGTGTATGTGTGTGTGCAGTATGTGTGTGTGTAGTATGTGTGTGTGTGTACGCATACTTACACACACCATGTTTGGCATGGATACTGGAAGTAGTCATGCAAAGAAAACTGAGGCAAGTTTCCCAACCTCAAGATTTATCCTAGGCCTGCCTCAAACAAAAATGGTATACGAAAGCACAATAAATGGATACCCACAAAGTACTGTGCCAAAGCAACATTGCCATCTCTATTGTGAGTCTGATGAGTTTCATTAACTATTTACACAGGCTTTGCTAATTGCAAAGGGCACTTGGGGAATTCTAAGAGGGTGCATACTTTTAATGGGAGAATAGAAATTCTGCATCTGACAACACAGAGTTTTAAAATAAGCTGGGGGAAGCAAAATGATGCAAACGGAAATGTGACAGGCCCTAGTGTCCGCCTGGTTTAAAGAGAGCCCCTGAGGTTGTGCTTGGGCCCAGGACCCTTATCCCAGCCCAGCTGTCTGAACCGGGGGGGCACCAGATCCCATCTGGAAAACTCAGATTATCATTTTTGGTAGTTTGTAAATGGAGCTATACAATTTAGTGTGTAATACTCTTTTATCTAGAGTATCTCACTAATTCAAAAAAAAAAAACTTATGAGGGATTTCTGACCCAATTTTAAAAACATAATATTGAAGGTCATGGAATAACCTCTTCTTCTCCCCTATCCCACAGGCGAACTGAAAAGCAACTCATAATAAAATGGAAAGCAGTATGAAATAGGTGTAAAGAAACTGTTCGTGTACCTGATGGTTTTGCAAATACTGATTTTCGTATCATGGAGAGGCTCTAGATTGTGTTTTCCAAAGATGGCTAAAACAGAATCATCTCCCATTCCCTATGCTCTCCCAAGACCTTGCCATTCATTTTCCCATTAAGAGGTAAAGTCCAGTTCACCTCCTTTTGAATCTGGTTGGGCTTGTGACTCGCTTGTAACCAAGAGAATGCAGCAGAATTCGTGCTGCGTGATTTCCAAAGCTAGGTCACAAAAGGCAAGTCGGCTTCTGCCTTCTAAGCTGAGGCATTCGCCTTTGGATTCTGTGCTACTGTGTAAAGAGTCTGACCATCCTAAGACCACCATGCTGTGAGGAGGCCCAGGTCACATGGAGAGGTCACGTAGATGTTCCAGTGACAGCCCCAAATGAGTGTCTGCTGACAACCAGCATCAGCCACCACACACACAGATGATAACATCTCCAGGACTCTAGTTCCCAGGTGCCTGCATGTCCCCAGGCTCTCAATCCTCCAGCGGAGGCCCAGACACTGTGGAGCACGTGCAACGCACCCTCCCTGTCGTGTCCTGTCAGAGTTCCTCACCCACAGTATTCAGGAGAATATACAATGGCTGTTCTATGCCACTACATTTTGGAGTTGTTGGTTTCCCAGCAGCACAAAATGGAACAGAGGCTTAAGTTTACTCTTACCCTAGAATTCCAGGAGATCCTACTGTATTCTCTTTTACTCTTCTGTAGATTTTGAGGACTTCTACTAGGTTGTGAGGATTTCTATCCCTTGCTGTCAAACCACTGAAATTAATATAAAACTGGTATTCAAACTGGGGTTGCAGAGAGAAAGTGTCAGAGTGGATCGGGACCAGCAAGAAGTTATTGTCCTGGGGTAGACAGCCGCAATGCACGTTTAACGATAGCAGTATGTCTTGTTTCTTGGGAATCAGATGTTTTACTTCATCAGATAGCTAGACTTTAGAGGAATTCATCATTTTAAATATCAGATTGAGTTATTGATTCCTTATGGCCTTCGGTAAAGGTCAGAGAAGTGGCAAGCCTCAGCCAACGCTGCTCAGTGGAAGTCAACAGAAGAGAGAATAGAGGACAGCCAGCCCACTGACGCAGAGGCCAGAGCACAGCACAGCATCCACTATTAGTTTGGCCAAACTGTGGTGGCCACCATGGGTGTGTGTGTGTGTGTGTGTGTGTGAGAGAGAGAGAGAGAGAGACAGAGAGAGAGACAGAGAGACAGAGAGAGAGAGAGATCATGAACTGATTGAAAACCTGAAGATTACCAGCAGTTGGATTCAGGAAACATAGGAGGAGCCAGAAATGTTAGCAAGCCCTTCAGAGTGTACCTTCTCCACCACCAAGTAGAAGTGATGATTCCTCCCCTTGTAATACTTGGTTGTCTGTGATGCAACATTTTGGCAAGACTCCAAAGCAGATTTGGGAAGAAATGCACCCTGAAATCCATGCCAAAACTCCAATCTGTAACATCGTGCTCATGCTCTGAGGTCATTAAGGAAAAAAATCATGAAAATAGGTGGAATCCCAGAATTTCCTCTAAAAATCAGAAGACTCACAGGTATGGCTTAGCCCTGAAAGTATAGCCAGCCAGGAGATTCACAAAGATGTTTCAACACTATTCCGGACAAATACAATTCTCAGAAATGAAACCAGCACGTGGCTGACCAGAGTTTTACAAGAATGGTCATGCAAGAAAAATCGCTCAAAGGAACAGCCCCCTGAAATGTTCAAGCATAAGTATAAACAATGTTGGTAATGGCTGATTGTTACTAAGACCTCCCTGTCCCACCTCCATAGAGAAAACCCCCCAGATGCTCTGGAAGAACAATGGCCAAGCAAAATTCTTGCGGAGGACAGAGTCTGTGGCAGTCCTTCTGGGTGACCAGGTAATTTACTTTGTTATCACATAGATTAATCAGCAAATTAACATTTATGAGCATTGTCAGTCATTTCATTTACTTCCTCATCCCTGTAGAAGCCTCCAGTCTCAACCAACATGCAACATGATCTTGGCGATTTGTTCAGCCTTCCTCCTTTATTAATTTTTTTTTTTTGAGATGGAGTTTCACTTGTCGCCCAGGCTGGAGTGCAATGGCACGATGGCTCACTACAACCTCTGCCTCCTGGGTTCGAGGCATTCTCCTGCCTCAGCCTCCCGAGTAGCTGGGACTACAGGCGCCCACCACCATGCACAGCTATTTTTTCTACTTTTAGTAGAGACGGGGTTTCACCATGTTGGCCAGGCTGGTCTCGAACTCCTGACCTCGGGTGATCCACCCTCCTTGACTTCCCAAAGTGCTGAGATTACAGGCATGAGACACCATGCCCCGCCTATTAATTTAATTTATTATTATTATTTTTTGAGACAAGATCTCGTTCTATCACCCAGGCTGGAGTCCAGTACAGTGGTACAATCACAGCTCATAACAGCCTTAAATTCCTGAGTTTAAAGATCCTCTCACCTCAGCCTCCAGAGTAACTGGGGACTACA
>NW_012114655.1:2804964-2809370 GCF_000951035.1 Colobus angolensis palliatus | reverse complement strand
CGCCCGGCTAGTTTTTTGTATTTTTTAGTAGAGATGGGGTTTCACCGTGTTAGCCAGGATGGTCTCGATCTCCTGACCTCGTGATCCGCCCATCTCAGCCTCCCAAAGGTTTTTCGTATTTTTTTTTTTCCATAAAGCAGTCAGTTATTGGCCCAGCACTACAGGAGAAGATACAAAGAGCCAAGGTCCCTTCAAGGGGAGGGACTTCCCTATCTCCCGGGGGCGCTGGCTCCACTTTTCAGCCACCAGCCCAAGATGCCTAGGCCTGCAGGAGGGACCAGAGGCAGATGATGTAGACAATGATGATGTCACAGAGACAAGTGAGAAATAATGGAAGCAGCTCCATTCCCCACGGCAGCTGTGCAGAGAGGCCGGCAGGTCCGAGCCATCAGTAGCAGCCCCTGGGATATCCAGGACATCAGCACATAGAACCAGTAAAGGGTCCTCCCTCATGCGTCTGAGTGACGCATGTCATAGACTCAGATTTATACAAACAAAAGCTGAGTAAACCATGAAAAGAGTCTCTGGCATTTTCAACAATATCATCACAGAGGAACCGTATTGATTTCCTTGTAAGTATTTAGAATTTTCTCTCTCATTTAAAATGTCATATCCGGTTTTTATCATCTCTTTTAAATTTGTAGAAGAGCATTTCCCAAACTCTACTAAAGCGACAGATTTCCATATCCATCTCTCCCGCCAACATCCAGGCATGTGCAGGGTACTGGGAGAGGCGACAGGTCCCATAACAGGGGACTTCACAGTGTGATGGGGATATTCAACCTGCACCTGTTCCTTGCACCGTACTCCATCCAGCTCTTGGCTCTTCCAGTCATTTAGGCTCCTGTCTTTCCTGGAGGAAGCCTGGTAGTATCTCCCGGGGACACTGGGTCGACTTTTCAGCCACCTGCCCAAGATAGATGGGACCAGGGGCCAGATGATGTGGACAATGATGATGTCACAAAGAAAAGTAAGATATAAAGGAGGGGACTTAGTGGGCAAGGTGATGAGCTGCGTTCTGAAGGAGATGAGAAATACCAGGCCAGGCTGTACTTTGCCTCTTGGCCTCTCCATTTTCCTTCCTGACTTTTTTCAGCCACAGTGAATCTCTAAGACCTAGTTTTGGCAGAAGGAAGTACCAGAGGGAGCTGAGTTGTCGAACATTATGTGCGATCGCGTAATAACTGCAATCAGAAGGGAAACACGCAGAGTTCTGGAGAAAGAGAAATTTGCGTTTGTGGACACCTGCTGGGAGCTAGGCACTTTCAAATAGTTCCTGTCACCTAACTTAAGTATCATTACTCAAGTGTTATTTAACTTAAGTATTATGCAGAGAAGTCAAATAATTAGAAAAGTGGCGTGACTTATACAAGGCAACATAACAGCTAGAATTTAAATGTAAAACTGCCCGATTCCAAATCCACACTTTTTTTTTTTTTTTTTTTTTGAGACAGAGTCTCACTCTGTCGCCCAGGCTGGAGTGCAGTGGCGCGATCTCGGCTCACTGCAAACTCCACCTCCCGCGTTCACGCCATTCTCCTGCCTCAGCCTCCCGAGTAGCTGGGACTACAGGCGCCCGCCACCACGCCCAGCTAATTTTTTTATATTTTTAGTAGAGACGGGGTTTCACCGTGTTAGCCAGGATGGTCTCGATCTCCTGACCTTGTGATCCACCCACCTCGGCCTCCCAAAGTGCTGGGATTACAGGCTTGAGCCACTGCGCCTGGCCCCAAATCCACACTCTTCCTACTACAAGGCCTTGCCCCCTCCTCTGGGCTACACCAACATCAGAGTTGCAGGGGAAGAGGCCATGTCTAACGAGAGCCCCCTTTACACGCCAACCTAGTCATGGTCACGGTGGTGTGATGACTGAAAACAAAAAGGAACCAGGATGAAAAATTTGTCTCTGAGGACCCAGAGTAATAAAATCCCAGGATAAGGAAGGCCTTTAGCGGATATACAGCCTGCTGTCCCGTTCAGTCTAGAAAACGCCTCCTCAGGGTCCTGCAGACGGTCACCTCCCTCTGCGGGAGGACGTCCAGTGGGAGGGGAGCCGCTTCCCCAGGCCTCCCTGACCCTAATGTCAGAAGGTGCTTTCTTAGATTCAATCAAAATCTCTCTCCCTGTGTCTTCTCATTGCTTCCTGTTCTTTTCTCTGGAGCAACACAACGTAAACAAGGTTATTTTCTTTTGTGCACATCAGAATTTCATATTCAAAGGCCATCATCAGCTCTCTTGTTAGAAGGGGTCCGGGCCGAACACCCTCTTTTCTCTCAATGATCCCAGCTATGACACAGTTTTCTCACCTTCCACATCCTGGAGGCCCAAGACCATTCAAATATGCCACAAATATCTCTAATCACATCCTGTGATTATGACTTGGATAGAAGATAAACACTATTTCCATAATGATGAACGTAAGACATTTGAGATTTTTTAATTTTTAGAGTTGTTATTTTGAATTATTTACCTTCTTAAATCTAAAAAATACTCCCTTTAGAACTCTTCATTTCTTTCCTAATTTCTCTATCCTATTCTCAAGCAGGACCCACCTGCCAAACGCATTGCTCATTAGGCTGTGATACCAAACTGCACAGGAAAAGCTTAATCTTCAAGAACCTGTAGCTGTCCTCCTAGACATCCATATCTCCTTGCCCTAACCCTTTGATTTATGTTACTGTTTTTAAGTCCCATTTTCCAGGCATTTGCTAAGCCAGTAGAGAACTGGGCCAGTTTCCAAAGTCCTGCTAAGAAGTTAATGTTGAATAAAATTTTTTTCAATGCAGCAATTGATCCGCTGTCATTGCCTGTTTGGGCTTCCCAACCACAGCCCCAGGCAATCAAGGAGAAGGCTTATGCCATTTAAACATCTCCCTTCCAGCAAAAGAATCTGGATTGCTTTGTCAGAAAACTAAAAAAGAGACATGTCCAAATTATAACTCATCTCTCTACCTTCAAGCCTTATCAACTATTTTAAGTATCATAACAACTACTCACTAATTGCCTCAAGTCTCATTTTCTCAATGTGATTTCAGTCACTCGGTCTTCAAAGATTATTTTACAGAGCAGCAGACAGGTCCCAGACCAACTCTGTTCACTTCTCAAACTCCTGTTCCATGCCCAGAGGCAACCTCCAATGACTAGACAGGGGCTGGGGACATTTAGAGGCCTGGGCACATAATCTCAAGGCTGGACAACTATGAAGAGTCAACCCAGTCCCAGAGCTCCTTGCAGAATTGGCTGAGGCCACTATTGCAATCCCATTGAGGTTCAAATATTAATACCTCCTGGCCCAACCCAATCGTCTCACCTCCAACAGGTGTTGTTCCTCAGCCTTAGTGGGAAATAATGTTATTTCCCATTAAATCAGCTATCTGCATGTAAATATCAGTCTGTTTCCCGTCAAAACCAAACAACTATATACACACACACACATATATATACACATACATATATACACACACACATATACACACACATATATACACACACACATACACACACATATATACACACATATACACACACACATATACACACACACACATATATATACACACACACACATATATACACACACACACACATATATACACACACACACATATATGTGATAGAAGAAGGAAAGACATCCAAAGTTGTAGGTGACCTAGATTGGACACATATAGTTGCCTCTTGTTGTCAGTGGGGAATTTGTTCCAAGACACCTCTCAAATACCAAAAGTCATGAATGCTCAAGTCTCTGATACAAAGTATTTGCATATAACCTATGCATATCCTCCCATGTGCTAACTCAGGGGAAGACCACGAAGAGCCTGTGTTCTCTTTAATATTCATTTTATTCTTCATTTTAAGGCATTTGCCTCAAAACCCTGCAAGGTTACTCATCACGACCAAATTGGAGTCTCTGAGATTCTTCGGAAGAACCATTCATATTACAAGCTTATATTCAAGTGTCAGTCACTGAGGGATTATTGGGGGCAGTCTGACTTTTTAATGATCGCCATTCTAACTGGTGTGAGATGGTATCTCACTGTGGTTTTGATTTGCATTTCTCTGATGGCCAGTGATGATGGGCATTTTTTCATGTGTCTGTTGGCTGCATAAATGTCTTCCTTTGAGAAGTGTCTGTTCATATCCTTCACCCACTTTTTGATGGGATTATTTGATTTTTTTCTTGTAAATTTGTTTAAGTTATTTGCAGATTCTGGATATTAGCCCTTTGTCAGATGGATAGATTGCAAAAATTTTCTCCCATTTTGTAGGTTGCCTGTTCACTTTGATGGTAGTTTCTTTTGATGTGCAGAAGCTCTTTAGTTTAATTAGATCCTTTTTGTCAATTTTGGCTTTTGTTGCCATTGCTTTTGGTGTTTTAGTCATGAAGTCCTTGCCCATGCCTATGTCCT
>NW_012114655.1:2788898-2804115 GCF_000951035.1 Colobus angolensis palliatus | reverse complement strand
TGCCTGATTGCCCTGGCCAGAACTTCCAACAATATGTTGAATAGGAGTGGTGAGAGAGGGCAACCCTGTCTTGTGCCAGTTTTCAAACGGAAAGCTTCCAGTTTTTGTCCATTCAGTATGATATTGGCTATGGGTTTGTCATAAATAGCTCTTATTATTTTGAGATATGTCTCATCAATACCTAATTTTTTGAGAGTTTTTATCATGAAGGGCTGTTGAATTTTGCCAAAGGCCTTTTCTGCATCTATTGAGATAATCATGTGGTTTCTGTCTTTGGTTCTGTTTATATGATGGATTACTATTATTGATTTGCATATGTTGAACCAGCCTTGCATCCCAGGGATGGCAGAGACACAACAAAAAAAGAGAATTTTAGACCAATATCCTTGATGAACACTGATGCAAAAATCCTCAATAAAATACCACCAAACCGAATCCAGCAGCACATCAAAAAGCTTATCCACCATGATCAAGTGGATTTAATGTCTTAATGAACTATTTAGTTTATAATTAAGAATTTCTTGGCATTGCATGTTGAATCTATTGAGATTATTTGGAGGGTTATGAGCTTTGTAGGAGATATTCATAACTTATTATATATCTAGAATGGGTTAAAATGGATTTCTCACCTTGAGGACAAACATTTATGCCTTCATTTTCAGTAGCGTAGTAAAATAAAGACAAGGGAGAAATAAGGAAGCTTCGTTTCACTCCTGCCTGCACCTCTAAATCGTTCTGCAAACTTTTCCAGGTTACTGTGCTTCCTGGCGTCAGTTCCATACCTGTGGCATGAAGAAGGTGTCCTTGATGTAATTCCAAATCTAACACTCTATAACTGTAAGATGACATCCCTAGCCCTTTTCTAAAAAGACTGCTTCTACAGATGAACTATGGAAATACCTCCTTAGTGACACTTTAAAACAATCTGCACTATACTAAGAAAATAGTACTTTGCACTATCTGTAGACACAGCAACTAACAGGATGTCTGCCACATAGCACCAGCTGAATACGTTCTTGATAAATGAGTAAATGATTGCTACATGAATGCATGTTTCCATTCCTGCCATTATCCCACAACAACTCCAAAGGGAATACAATAAATTCTATCCAATAAATGAGCCCATGTCTCAGATATTTTACCTTCATCTGTTTACTAATCTACCTCACAAAAAATGATGTCCTTGTGGAAAATATTTCAATAGAGAAATAATATCCAACTGTGATCTAAATGTTTTAATTAAGCCAACATGTAGTTTAAATTGTTGAGTTGCTGATTAGAGCAATCTTTTTAACCTGTTTTGGAGTGAAAGTGCTTTCAAAATGCTTCCATAAGAATTGGAGGGCTGCAAACATATGGCCTATGTGGTGAAATCCAGCTCCTGCTCTTAGACTTAGCCAAGGACAGTTTTTAAAAGGATTCAATGTTTGACATTTTGGAGGGTTCAGCATAAATGCAGAGGGTTGGGGCCCACCTTACGCCCAAGGGTGTTCTTATACATATGTTAATACCTTCACTTTGAAACTGACCTGATCTCTTCTCACTGGCCTCGTGGGATGGGTTTTGCTGTCTCCACAGTCTCAGCTTCAAGTCCCAGCTCCACTACTGACTGGATATATTTTCTTATCCATAAATTGTGGATAACCACAGGAGATTATTATATGAGGTTATACCAGTAAAATGCTTAGCATGGTACTTAACATATATTAATGATTTCTATGAATATGTTTGCACAACTTGTTACGATTATGGTAAAGCATATCATTAAATCCTTGGAATTAGTTTTTAATCTATGAAATAACTTTAGATGATTACTAAAAGTTCTGATTTTGAAATTTTTAAGACTACATCCCCTCTTTTATAAACTGATATACCATCAAGTAGATTTTTGTGTCTAAGATGTAATTATTTCCACTGTATTTTCAAATATCCAACTAGAAAGATCATGGAGAAGTACTGCCCAAGTAAGCTGGATATCCTAAAAGCTGGGAGTCAAAAAATAATACAGAGATAAATATCTTGTAGTTGAATACTGACTAAAGAAATGATAACGTATCAGTGTACTTAAAACACTGTAGAGAAGCAGAGAAGCTAAAAATGAACTGCTTCATGTGTGAATTCTATTGCTACTTGGAAATGCATCTAAGAAACATTACATGAAAAGACCAAAATATCAAGGACTCTGAACCACCACTGTCTACAGCGGGCTGTCAAGCCAAGTGTAATTTAGGCATCTCTCCACAGCTGCATCGTTGCCTACAGTCCCACAAGGTGCCTCCATGCTCCGTGGCAGCCATAAATAGCAATGTCTTCAATCACACACCTATAAAAGCAAGGCAACTAAGAGTTCACACCCCTCAGGGCTAAAGGCCTGGATTATCCCATTGGTCAAACCACCCAGACCCACTGAAATGTTGGTTAGTGGGGAAGAATCTTGAATGGGCAGTAAAGAAAGAAAATGATAAATACTCATTTGGATCCCAGACCAGCTGCATGAGGAGACCCTGTAGTTTGGCTTACAGACCCCCTTTCAATCTTTACGAGAGACTGCAAATGACCCTCTCCACTTTCCGGGAAAAAGTGAGGTCATCTTGTTCTCTGGCCATTTAGTTTGTTAAGAACAGAGATGTGCCAGGTTGCTCAAATCAATTCTCCAAATGTGATACTCAAATAGCAGCACATTTTCTTACTGGATCTGTTTTCTGGATGACAGTCTTCCCCCCATTAAAATAAATCTATTATAGACTGAAGTATGAAAATCAGGTACATTTTTGAGATCCTAAGAAAAAGTGAAGGGAATCTCATAGAGAAGTAGAGAAGTGAAGGGAATCTGCCTGCAGCTCCAGCCTGGATCTCCAGATCTCCAAGCCTCCCCATCTCGACTATCAGACTGTGGGGTACTTTCATCGGAAATTTTGAGAAGCACAGCCTGAGGTGTTCAAGATAATGAAGAAAGAAAACTCAGAGGACATCGCTGAAGCTACACAGCCAGGCCTAGTGGAGAAATGAAGTAGGCTCCGTACTATCTAAGCCCCACACAGTCCATGGTCTCTCCCCATCTTACTGGACCATGAGCACCCTTCATCAGCAGATGCCCATGACTGCCTCCACTGACGCCATTATTCCCACGGTGCAGCTTCTCTCTCTGCCCTCTTCTCCATCCAAGTCCTTCCCTTCTCCCTCTTACGATACAACCCCTTTGTTTTTACTGATTGATCTTATGACACATCCCTTTTGTTTTTACCAGTTGACACATCTGACATTTTTTTCAATGTAAAATGTTGAAAAAAAATGGATAAAATACGTTCCTGCCGTTGGATTGCACATTAATTTCTGAAGTCAGTCTTCCTGAGGTTACCGAGAATGTTTTATGACATTGAAAAAGTGTTAGATGTGTCAACTGATAACTACTCAATAGGCAACCTCACCACAGAACGGCTGAAGCACCTTGTAAACAAATTACATCTCATATTCGGTCAGTGCTGGTTAATGCCCCAAACTGGGCCAGTCAGTTTGAGGCAAAGCACCTGGCCTTTGTGAGAGTATGCAGCTTGTCTTGAGAAGAGACACTGGGGGTACATAAGATTCCCAGATGTTCCCATGATGTATACACATGTCACCAGCATTGCTCTAGTGAAGAATGCTTTAGAGAAGAGAGAGGCTTGTAACACCAGCTGCCATCTGCATACACAGTGCACCAGGCACTGGGCTGAGAACTTTACAGCCATGATCTTTTTAATTCCTCTTAAACATTCAAGTTGAAGTTGTGTCCTATTATATTTTACATCATAAATGTCATTATATCAAAAAACATCTTTTCCTGTGCAAAATATATGTTGTACATATTCCAGTGAATAAACTTTTAACAGCTTCCATAGCATCCTCAGATTTCAATATGATTTTTAAATACCCCACTTAGAAGAAATTTAATGTTTCTTTCATCATACTTTGAGTCAGCTTAAATCACTATGTTTTTAATTATTCCACCTGCACAGAAAAATACAAAGTGATGAAAATCGCCTTTCTAAATATTTCTCCCATTGAGGAACAATTCTCAAGTTTCTATTCTTCTAGAATTCAAAGAGTTTTCAGTATTCAGGAGTATTTTCCCCACTGCTGCAAAATTCATCCTCTTCAATACTTTTAAGTGAGCACAAAATGAAACAATGGTAGGGTTAATTGATTTTGATAGACCCACCAAAAATCATCAGCAAACATTTATGACTTTCCATTGAAGACATTTCCATCAACGTGTTGTTTCCAAACATCTTTGAAATACCCAGTGATCCCTCCAGTAGAATCTCTTATGAGACATAAAAACTACTGGCACAGAGAATAATTGAGTTTTACTTCTATCAATGAGCATTATCTAATGTTGCTTAGAGGTTTTATGAAACCAGGGAATCATCCATTCCCATCTGTGTTTATTCCTGAAAATTGCGGCCTTGGTGTTATACAGAGACCACGATTACGCAGAGAAGGCCTCAGGGGAGCAAACATGACCTCATCCTTTGAGGGAGTGCCACAGCTCACTGCCACATGCACAAAGGATTAAAAGGCAAGTAGGGAGACAAAATACTGTGATTTTTTTTAAAAAAGTACAAAGAATTAGCTCATCCAATGATGAAGACAGGACAGCAAATGCCAGATTAGCTTCATTGAGCATGCAAAATTAGATGCTCACCTTGACGAACGTAATTATTACAATTTCAAAACTGCAAATGACCTCAGCAAAAGAAACCTAGAACAGTATCATTCCCAATTGAAAACAACAACAACAACAACAAACAAGCAGAGTTACCCCCAATATAATGCAGAGCTGGTGACACGGTTTGGCTGTGTCCCACCCAAATCTCACCTTGAATCGTAGTAATCCCCAGGAGTCAAGGGCACGACCAGGGGGAGGTAATTGAATCACGGGGTTGATTCCTGTGGTAGCGAATAAGTCTCACAAGATCTGACGGTTTTATACATTGTGTCCCCTGCACAAGCTCTCTTGCCTGCTGCCATGTAAGGCGTGCCTTTGCTTTGCACCTTCCCTTCTGCCATGACTGTGAGGCCTCCCTAGTTATGTGGAACTGTGAGTCCATTAAACCTCTTTCCTTTATAAATTACCCAATCTTGGGTACATCTTTATTAGCAGCATGAGAACAGACTAATACGGCTGGCAACAGAATGGACAAGACTCTCATTGCACCTTTCTGCCTTTACAAGGCAAGACCCACAGCACTCACACTTTCATAGATTCTGGCAACTATATCCTAGTCCCGCAGCTTTAGAGATGCAAGAGCTGCACCTCTGATCACCTGGTCTGCTTTTGAGTTTTGGCTGCAAATACTAACCCTCAGGGCTTCTGACTACTTTTCTTTCCCCCCACACATAAACTTGCTACATTTCTTCCTCGCCCCACTGCTTATCCAGAAAGCTACAAATCTTTCCAGAAATATCCATATGGCATATCTCTGAAATCAGTCAGCCAGAGGTCAGTATGTATCTGTGCTTTAACTTTATGATTAGTGCCCTAAAAATATTCTTATATTCTGCATTGGGTAAAACACACCCCTGCCCTTGGATTTCACATTAATTTCTGAAGTTAATCTTCCTGAAGTTACTGAGAATCTCCGTGTTGCTAAATCCAACGGAATCTGGTCCCTCCTCATCTTACTGGACCGTCTGTAGCTTTTGGCACCAACGACTATTATTCTCTCTCTTTGAAATACCACCTTCCTTTGGTTTCCAGGGAACTGTATTCTCTTGGTTTTCCTCCTGCATGTCCCTCTCAATCTTCCTTGCTGGCTCAACCTCCTCCACTCAGTCATTAAATGTTGTAATTTCTCAAAGTTCATTTATAGTTCATTCCTTTCACACTCTATCAATACCCATGGCCATACAGAGACTCCCAAATTCTTCTGTCCAATCTTGATTGCTCTTCTGAGATCCAGAGCTATATAGCTAGACGGATGTCTCTAGTTGTCTCTACTGGGATATCAGAAAGACATGCTTCAACACTATATGCGTCTAAATTCATAGCATTTCCAACAATAACAACCTAGTCTGGTTCCTCTCTGAGTAAAACCACCCTCCACCATTTGGAGATGCTTCAACGCTGGCAGTCAATCCAGTGTTTCTCTCTCTTTCACTGTGTTTAAATGGTCCCTCTCCCAGTCAAGGGAGATTTTCCTTCCTACGTGTCTCTGTCTCCATCCTCACCACCACCCTCATCCTAGAAACCGTGCCTGCCCATGCCTCAACTTCTTGACTTGTCTCCATACATCTGGCCTGTCTATCTGTGTTTGTTCTCCACATGGTGGACAGAAAGTTCTTTACAAAATGCAAATCTGATTTTATCACCCTTTGCCTAAAACCCTTCCGCAGCTTACCCCAGCTCAGAGCTCACAGGCTCTTCATGGTCTTCTCCTGCCTAAGTCATTTGCTCCATCTGTACCCTATTCCCCTCACCCCAGGATATCCAAGCACCAGCGACACCCAGTATTTTCAGCTCATCACACACACCATTCCTCTCCCCACCTCCACCAGGCCTTGAAGACATTTTTCCTCTACTCAGAAGGTACTCCTCATCCTTCCGCAAGTTTAACCCTATTTCTCCTTCAGATCTCAGCTGAAACATGACCCCACCAGAAAGGCTTTCCTGAGTGTCCCGTCTAGCTCAGCCCCTCACCGCACTTCCCTGCTCGGCCTATCCTGGCAGCACTGGCCACTGCTAGGCTTCTGCACTTGCTGTGTATGTGACTGCGTGTTCCTAGGCTCCACATCCGGGGGCTTAGAAACCACTGCCGGTTTCACCGTTTTCCGTACAAATTACAATGTGTAGCCAGGACCTGGCATATAGGAGGCACTTGACAAATATTCACTGACTAAATATCAGTCAATGGTTTCACCCTTTTTATGCAAACTTTTGCAACAGGCTGGATTATTCAGGAGGGACAGTGTGTTCTTATTAGTCGAGTAGATTCCCTCTCCTCCCCTGCCTGGTCCTCAACCAGCCTGACTTCAGCAATGTCACTCATTATCTTCTAGAAGAGAAAACTTACTCCTAGAGATAGACGAGAGGGCAGCTTACTCTGCCTACTTACAGGTCATGCTAGAAACGTTTTTCTAGGAAAGGTACTGAAACCCCTAACAAAAATTAGTTTGTGGTTCATCAATTCACATTGTTTAAATGCCTCATGAGAATAAACAAGTGGAAGTAAGCTACAGCTATTTTTGTAACTCACCAAAACTAGAGGTCACAGCTGTGCCCCAGGGCAGTCCTGCCCAAAGCTACTCGCTTTCAACCTCACATGAGTCACCCTGTGACGCTGGAAAGAGCAAAGTCTTGACAGAGATTCCAATTTTTTTTTTTGACCAAATGACTAATAAAAGGTCACCTTGTCAAATTTAGCCTCAGCAACAGGCAATAAATTTGTAAGTGTATTGTTGACTTAAGTTCCTGCTCTTAAATTTGAAAGGATAGATTTGTCACCTTAAAAAAAAAAGATTTTAATTTCAAAACCAAGTGATTCTCTTTATCCTCTGAAAAGATTCCTGGCAAGTTATCTTTGCCAGCGCAACAAACAGAGGTCTGGAGGCCTTCACGTATTTTCCAAAAGTGAGCAGATCACTGATCAGAAGTTCTTCACTGTAGACAAAGGGATGGTGTATTTACTATTGCTTATGCAGATACTTGTGTTTAAACTGATTGGCCTTTAACTATTTGACCCCAAGAAGAGGGCATCTTTTCTTCGTCAGGCTAAAAGTTTTTAAACGTAGAAAAATCAAATAAAGAGAATGGAAATTTTCAAAGATTATAAGGAATCCAGATCTAGCCACAGTGAAATTGCTCAGCATAGGGGACATCTAAGAAAGCACGCTAAACAAATTTTTTTAAAATTCTTCATTATTACTGCCATTACCATATTTGAAGTTTGTCCATAAATGCAAAGAACACATACAGAACATCGCATCACAGAGATGTTCTTCAGAGCCTAAGAAAGTAAAGCTGCTGGACTCCTCTTCATTATCAAGATTTACTATTACAGGCTTTACACTTTCAAATTCGTTTGTATCCATTTTACCAATGAGGAAATCGACAGCCAGAGAAGTTGGTCTGCTTAGCGATTCCCAGAGTACAAAGAGCATAAAAAGCGGAGCAGGCACCGTGGTGCGCGGGAGTGTGGGCTCTAAAGACACGTTGGATGTGTTCACATCCCCGCTCCATCACCCACTGGGTGACCGTGGGCAAGTCCAGCGGCTGCTCCAAGCCTCGGCTCCCCTGGCTGTGAAACACGGATGATAAACAATAGGGAGCTCGGACCACCATTTTACATTCCAAGTGAGATGATGCACAGCAAGCCCTTGAAACAGTGTCTGGCACGCAGTAAGCTCTTAACAGCTTTAGCTGTGTTTTGAAACCAGCTGGAACAGCACGCTACCACGCCGACGCCGACCCCGCTCCGCACGTCAGCCAGCCCGCGTCCACCATGGCCACAGTTCAGCAGCTGGAAGGAAGATGGCGCCTGGTGGATAGCAAAGGCTTTGATGAATACATGAAGGAGCTAGGAGTGGGAATAGCTTTGCGAAAAATGGGCGCAATGGCCAAGCCAGACTGTATCATCACTTGTGATGGCAAAAACCTCACCATAAAAACTGAGAGCACTTTGAAAACAACACAGTTTTCTTGTACTCTGGGAGAGAAATTTGAAGAAACCACAGCTGATGGCAGAAAAACTCAGACTGTCTGCAACTTTACAGATGGTGCATTGGTTCAGCATCAGGAGTGGGATGGGAAGGAAAGCACAATAACAAGAAAATGGAAAGATGGGAAATTAGTGGTGGACTGTGTCATGAACAATGTCACCTGTACTCGGATCTATGAAAAAGTAGAATAAAAATTCCATCATCACTTTGGACAGGAATTAACTAAAAGAATGACCAAGCTCAGTTCAATGAGCAAATCTCCATACTGTGTTTTTTTTTTTTCCATTACTGTGTTCAATTATCTTTATCACAAACATTTTACATGTAGCTATTTCAAAGTGTGTTGGATTAATTAGGATCAGCCCTTGGTTAATAAAGAAATGTGTTTGTGCTAAAAAAATAAATAAATAAATAAATAAAATAAATAAAACCAGCTGGAGAGCTCACTCAAGATGAGGATACCCAGGAACCTCCTCCGGAGATCATGATTCACAAGATCTGGGCAAGAGCCGAGGAATCTGCATTTTAATAAACACTGCCCGTGAGTTGGAAAACCACTGTGAGTGCAGCCAGATATGCCTAATTCCAAAGTTAATGTTACCTCACCAGGATGCAAATGCTTCAGTCCCTTCCCACTTTGTATTGGTATTCCTATGATTTTCCAAAGGGGCCACATGTTACCTCAACTTAACACCTTCCTAAGTAACATCTCATCTACATTGGTTTGAAAAAAAATCACTTTTTTGCCTCTTAGACGCTCACTTAAGTCACAATATTTTCCATGATGTTGCCCTTCATTTTTAGAGTCCCAAGGACCTGGCATGACCAGGCCCTCGTGTCCTTCCGTCGCGTAGCATCAGGGGCTTGATTCGTGTCCTCTCTAGGCTAGAACCCAGTCTCCAAAACCAGGCCCATGTCAGAGAGAGCTGAGTGTTCAGCGGTAGCTGTGTTTCAGGCCAACTCCAATTTGGTTTTCTTGTTTCCATCCCCAAACCAGGAGGCCTGCAAGCCCCACATACCAAACAACTGGTTTGTGGAATTGGCTGTTATTACAGGGAGATAACTGAGCTGCCTCCTGAAACATGAGGTTCTTAAACCAATGGAGTATCATATATACCCAGTGCTTTCTGGAAAAGGAAAGTGTACAACTCTATTTTCACCATGTTGTTTTGGAAAATAGACCTCAGAAACCAAAGACAAACACGCAACATTCCAATCCAACTCCATCATCTTCCATGATATGGGCAGTGAAGTCACATTTGGTTAGGGCTTTAGTTGCTCTCCAGGAATGATGAACTCAGCTTGATAACAGATGTTCTAAGAAGCTAACAAAAGCTACCAAGAAAATAACTTTTTTCTGGTATCACTGTATGCACCTTTTTCAAACTGACCAAGTGATCTGACAATATAAGGAAAAAGCAGTGGAGTGACTCCATATTGTAAGCCAGATATTCACTTTGAATGAAGCTCTTTGAAGCCCTTAGTAGCTAAGTAATTAGTTTTCTCCTAAATTCTTATAAAATTTCAAGACGACAAAACGCTATGGAAGATGTCAGAACAGCAAACAGCCTCAAAGTGCTGTAGTTGGGATAACTGGAAAATAAGAAATAAGAATTCATTAATCTTTTTTCTCATTTATAGTAAATTCAATCGTGTTTACATATTGGAAGACTTGTACTTTTTTCTATTAGTAAAATATACCCCAAACGTTTCATGATCTCCCGCTCAAAGAACCTAGAGTATGCTTAAGTACTTTGTGTTAAACAGTACCAAAGTGGGTTTTTACCTCTACCATTTCAGTAAATCCAACCATTGCACCTGTGCACAGGTGTGAAGAGAGAAATCAATAATGAGGCTTCTTTCCCGAAGGCCCTTCCCCTCCTCACCCGTTAAACCCAACAGCTGAGGAGTTGTCAGTCTGTACTGAGGCATTCTATCAAAGAAAGGATAGAAAGTTATTAAAAAGTGGTAAACATGGAGATTAGGAACCTATGTAAACAAGGATACATAAGATAATGTGAAATGAGAAAAAGCAGAATAAGAAAATGAATAGTTACTGATTAAAACGATATTAAAAACCATACAGCATGCACAGTTACTGTCAGGAGACCACAATTTGTGCTCTTAAGCTATTGGTTGGAATATGATCTGCAGCGAAAAAAATTATATGTGTATGTATATATAAAACCTTCAGCTCATTCTTATAAATTGGCCTAGTGAAAACAAGAGCAGCAGTATATACAAAGATAAACACACACACCAAATATACATATACACATTATATATTATATTCTTGTAAAAAAAATTTTCAATGACCTCTGAGTCAGAAGGAAGGTGCTGAAGAACACATACGTGGCTGTTATCTCGAGGTGGGATTGGGGGCAGAGGGTGTTTATTAACCTTTGTCACAGCCTTCAGTGGTACAAGAACCTACTGCTCCCGGGTCCTCTCATTTGAAGACACCCACCGCCTAAGGATGAAGAGAAGCTGCTTCTTGCAGATCTGAGGCTGATTTCCCAACACCCAGGAATACCCTTTCCACAGCCTGTTCCCCAGACCCAGGCCTGTCCGCTTAGGCCTGGTCCCAAGTCAAAACCAGCTGTTCCTATTTTAGAAGACCACACTACTTCTTCCCTTGCCTTGTATTACCAGTGGTCTAGGTTGTCTGATGCTCCTCAGGGTAGAGCCTTATTCATCTCTGTGTGTCCCCAATGCCAGACATGGCCCTTGTTACAGTTTCTGTTCCATTGTACACAGGGAATTATAGAGAGCAATAACAGACACCGGTGAGATGGGGGTGAGGGTTGAAAAATTACCTGTAGGGTACAACGTTCACTATTCAAGTGACAGGTGCACTAAACTCCCAGACTTCACCACTACACAATATATCCATGTAACACATCTGCACTATACCTCCAAGTCATAAATCTACGCGATACATACAAATTGCATATATATGCATCAAACTAAATACATACATATATTTAAACACAGGAAACTAGAACTGATTATTTTACAAAACGAAGTTACTCCTTATCTTCATGTGACTAATACCCTTCAAATGGTAGAATTCTTTTTTTTTTTTTTTTTGAGACGGAGTCTTGCTCTGTCGCCCGGGCTGGAGTGCAGTGACCAGATCTCAGCTCACTGCAAGCTCCGCCTCCCGGGTTTACGCCATTCTCCTGCCTCAGCCTCCCGAGTAGCTGGGACTACAGGCGCCGCCACCTCGCCCGGCTAGTTTTTTGTATTTTTAGTAGAGACGGGGTTTCACCATGTTAGCCAGGATGGTCTCAATCTCCTGACCTCGTGATCCGCCCGTCTCAGCCTCCCAAAGTGCTGGGATTACAGGCTTGAGTCACCGCGCCCGGCTCAAATGGTAGAATTCTTAAAACATAACATTTTTACTTTCTACAGAAAGCACAGAAACACAGAAGTGTTTTTAAATGATTAAAATATTTTGCAGGAATGTACTCTTTAGTCCCAATATCAGTAGGGAAATGTTTCTATACAACAGTGAATTCATAGCATAGCATTACATGCAAAGGTCGAAAAGAATTAGGATACTCTACATGTACTAACATGAAAAGATCTTTAAATGTAATGTTGTCTGAAAACAAACTGTAGAAATATAACTAGGGCCTTCTGTCATTTTTAACTAAGGTAAGTAAATCATGTATTCAGATGAATAAGTTTACAGAGGTCTTGCACAATTTTAAGTTCTTAAAACAGCTCCCACGTACACATACATAAATCTGATCATATCAATAAAAATACAGAAAGAGAGACATCCCACTCTTATTCAACAGGAATTCTTGACCCAGACTACAAATGTAGCCCATCTGACATCGAAAACATTGGGACTGGTGTGAGAGTGAGGAAAACGGGGAGAAAAAAAGATCTTTGAAGACAAGGATTTGAGGTTAGCATGAAGCATGGAAAGGAGAAAGGGCAAGCTTTCTTCAGTGAGGACAGTGCCTGCCGGAGAAAACCAGATCCTGGGGAGGGGTTTCTCCAGGAAGAGAAGGTCCAAGCCGCAGGTAGGCTCTGGAGACAAGGAGCTCGCACACGGTGAAGGTGGCAGCCACACTGAGAAATCACTCCAGGCCAAAGGACACGCACCGAAGGCAGGAAGGGTGGCACCATGGGCTGCAGTACTGGACAGAGCTTCGGATGGGCAGGGCCCATTGGAGGGATGGGTGCAGGTGGGGCTGAGAAAGCAGCAAGGGGCAAATGCTGCAAGTATGGAAGCCAGGACACGAGCTTCCTTCCAACCACCAAAGGGCAACTCACAAGCAAAATTCTTTCATAATGCTTCACCATGTTTTTTTTTTTTTTCTTTTTTAGACAGATCTCACTCTGTTGCCCAGGTTGGAGTGCAGTAGTGCAGTCACAAACTCACTCAAACTCAAACTCCTGGGCTGAAAGGATTCTGGCACCTTAGCCTCCCGAGTAGCTGGGACAACAGGTGTGCACCATCATACCCGGCTACTTTTTTGATTTTTTGCAGAAATGGGATCTCCCTATGTTGCCCAGGCTGGTCTTGAGCTCCTAGCCTCAAGTCAGTCTCTTACCTTGGCCTCCCAAAGTGCTGGGATTACAGGTGTGAGCCAAGGTGCCTGGCCACCTCACCATTTTTGCTGACCGAATCACTTGACTAACCTAACCATAGCTTGCTACTGAAGATGCTGGCAACCTAGTAGTCAATACATCAAGATGCAATGATGCTCCATGGAAATGCAATACCTTCCATCCAACCAAGGTAAAAGTGTCAACTAAATGCTAATGTCTCCACCAACCACAGATGGGGTTTGCAGGAGCAATGGCTGTAGGGACACTGAGATTTCACCCTCCAGAAGACAGCATCTTCCTGTGTCACAGCTAGATCACCAGCTACCCACAGACAGCCTGAACTCCAGTAGGCTCCCTGCACATGTGCCTTTAAAAGTTTTACTGGCATTATTGCTTTTTTACTTCTGGTAATTGCTTTAAAAGAACACAGCTCTTTGTTTAAGGGGGGCCCAGGGATCTTATAATTGCCACGAGGCACATGAGAGGTTCCTAGACTTTCTAAACAGTTTCTCTTTTAACATTAAATATTAAGTTGCTAATGTTTGGCCAAAATGTAGATGCTCCCTAAGGAGGGGGAGGTGATGCTATCAGGAAGATCGTGTAGACTGGTAAGAGATCCCTCCCACATTGCTGACTTCAGAACCACATTTTGACTACAGAACTACGGCACCTGAGGAGGGGTGCCAGCCACCCTGTGCCCATGAGACCACAATGTCTCGCCAGAAGCAGGGCACACTCTGGCCCCAGCTGTGTCAGGGGCTTCAGACTCATTAATACTATTTTCTACGTTAAAATAAATGATGACGTATTGGTTAACCTGCAATGAATCACATCGAGTCAGTTCTTCAACGAGTGTTTCCAGAATCTTTAGAAAGGGCTCCAACCCAGCTAGTGTAGGTGCTCACTGTCCCATGGTATATTTTTCCTCAGAATTTTCCAGCTGTAACTAACAGTAATTTCAGTGACATTAAATACTGTTACAAGAACTTTCCAAATGTAGAGGACCCTTTAGAATGCAGCCTTGGGCATGAGGGGCAGACCCTCTCATCCAACAACCACCTGACTCTGTGTGAACCGGGAACCGTTAGGTGAACCCATCGGCTTGAGCGGACGACACAGGCTTACAAAAGGGGAGACTGGGGAAAGCTTTGCCTTTCTCTTTCCGGGGGAAGACTCATTTTTAAAATAACAATGTCCTATTTTCACAGAATGTCTGTGCTGTGATGAAAGGTCATCTGCCTACAATGTTATGATACAGACCTCAAACCTACAAACATGAGGAACTTCTGCCTCTAGGTGAGCTGGTTACCCACTGTATAAGACATACCACACACAGTCCAGGAGGCGGAGTTTCTGAGCTACCTAGAAACAGCTTAGAGGCAAAGTGACAAAGCAGCAGCTACAAATAAAACCAGTCTTCTCAAACTGGCTCTCACTTAGGCCTAACTAGTTAAGCACTACTTGAGTAACTAGATCAAGTTCCCTTGAGTTGTCTTTCATTTTAAAATGCTATTGTAGGGCTGACTCATCCATTCCTTATCATGCCTAGTGTACTGTTCATATCTCGTAATCAACTTGGTGCTAAAAGTAGTGATGAGCCATTTACAATGCCAGAAATCAAATTTTGTATCAGTTAGAATCAGTTTTGGCTCCAAACAATATATAATAATGAATGGGATAACTTGTATGAAATGGCCAAATCTGTTAAGAAATGAGAACTACCAAATTCACTAAAGAAAAAGTAACCTTGTATAGTCCTATATCTATTTGAAAGCAGGTATTATAGTTCAAACCCTTCACACACACAAAGGCTACCAATTTTTTTTTTTTTCTTCTGAGACGTAGTCTCGCTCTGTGACCCAGGCTGGAGTGCAGTGGCCGGATCTCAGCTCACTGCAAGCTCCACCTCCCGGGTTCATGCCATTCTCCTGCCTCAGCCTCCCAAGCAACT
>NW_012114655.1:2787336-2788748 GCF_000951035.1 Colobus angolensis palliatus | reverse complement strand
CTTGTGATCTTCCTGCCTCGGCCTCCCAAAGTGCTGGGATTACAGGCTTGAGCCACCGCACCCCGCCAAAGGCTACCAAATATTTAAGGAAGAAATAATACCAACTGCACACAAATTTTGCAATAAAACTAAAGAGGGAGGGATACTTCCTAACTCATTGAGGCCAGCATTAATTTGACAGCAAAACTAGACAAAGACCTTATAAACAAAATACAGACCAATATTTCAGATGAGCATAGATTTAAAGTAATAAAAAAAATTTCAGCAAATCAAGTCCAAAAATACATAAATACATCATGACCAAGTATGGTTTATTTCAAGAATGCAAGCCTGTTTTATCATTACAAATCAGTCAATATAATTCATTATAATATAATAAAATACTGTTATAATTCACAGAAAAATATTATGTCTATAGATTTAGAAAAAGAATTTGAAAAAAATCCAAAGTGTTATTGATAAAACTTTCATAAATTAGAAATAAAAGAAAACTTTCTTAACCTGATAAAGGGTATTTATTTTAAAAACCTATATCTAACATAATTTGTAAATGTAATAAGAATGTCAGTTTATGGTGAAAGACTGTATGGCTTTCCAATAAGATCAGGAACAAGGCAAATATACCTATTCTCACCACTCATATCCAACTTCGTACTAGAATTTCTACCCTGTACAATAAAGCAAGACAAAGAAATAAGATGTGTCTAGATTGAAAAGGAGAAACATTCTTTATTCACAGAAAACAATCCTTCAACAGAAAATCAGAATAACCTTTCAAGCTGTAAAAAAGAACCAATATTGTAATAGTTATTATTTGTGTTCATGAGTTTATGCTTACAATTGCATCTTATGGTACCTAAGAGATCATACTGAAAAAAAAAAGTGTCTCTAAAAGATGAGTAAAAACACAGGGAGTTTAATAAACAAAGTTTGTTGCACCACTTCTGAAATGGGACCGGCAAACGTTTAGTAAGCTACTACGTACTTAGAGAGTACATATTAGCCGTTATTGTCCTTAAGAAAGAGTTCTGGCCAGGCGCGGTGGCTCACACCTGTAATCCCAGCACTTTGGGAGGCCAAGGCGGGTGGATCACAAGGTCAAGAGATCGAAACCAGCCTGGCTAACAAGGTGAAACCCATCTCTACTAAAAAAACAAACAAACAAAAAATAGCCGGGCGTGGTGGCGGGCGCCTGTGGTCCCAGCTACTCAGGAGGCTGAGGCAGGAGAATGGCGGGAACCGAGAGGTGGACCTTGCAGTGAGCCGAGGTCCGCGCCACTGCACTCCAGCCTGGGTGACAGAGCAAGACTCCATCTCAAAAAAAAAAAAAAAGAAAAGAAAGAAAGAAAGAGTTCTGACACCATTTAATATTTGTTGCATTATACCTCATTTCTTCTAAAACGTTTTGTGAA
>NW_012114655.1:2784132-2786671 GCF_000951035.1 Colobus angolensis palliatus | reverse complement strand
CAGGAGAATGGCATAAACCCGGGAGGCGGAGCTTGCAGTGAGCTGAGATCCGGCCACTGCATTCCAGCCCGGGCGACAGAGCAAGACTTCGTCTCAAAAAAAAAAGAAAAAAGAAAAATTATCTCAAGAGGCAGAACCTTCAAGCAGCAATGGGAGGCTTTCCAAGTGATGTTCTGGACTTTGATCTGCAGCAGAAGTACCAAGCAGCATCACTCCCTCCTAACCAAGACAGCCACCAATGCGTAGCCCATGAATTCCATCGGCCAAAATGCTTGCAAATGCTTCTGCCTCCAGAAGGAAGAGATGGAGGAAGCCTCACCACATGATGGAAATTAGAGAGTCTTAGTACACAGTTGGGGGGCGTCAAGACTGAGCTGAGCAGAGACAGCAGAGTGACCAAATAGAGCACACAGCCTGGACGGCAAGGCCCGAATTCTCATCTCCACCAAGCCGGGGTTCTCTGACTTACAGGGCCCCATCTATAAAACAAGACTGTGTGAAATGATGCCGAAGTCTCTTCCTTCTCTAAAATTGTGCATCTTGAATTGTTCTAGATTCTAATCTTGGTATATCTTTTAATGGACATGAAAAAATGCCTGTATCTGATGCAATGTTGTCTGAATCAACGATTACAAAAATGTTAGAATTTTATGAGCGACCTGGGAAAATCCTAACACAGAGTAAAATAAAACCATGGCTTCAGACTTTTTAAAATGACAATAAATAAAAGTTTAACAAAGAGATCAATAGAAGTGAGACTCAGCTTATTTGGGGTAAGCATCTGGAGCATGCAATGGGATCCGGGTAACCTGGGCAAAAGCAGGCCAGAGCCTCTTCCCTAAAAGCACTCACAATTTACAAGGGAAGGCTGGTAGACATGGCCATCCCTCTGAGGAGTCATGAAATGAAATTTGTTCCTGGCACTGTGCTCAGCACTTTGAAGGAACAAGATTGTTGACATCCCTGCCCATAAGAACTTTAGGCTCTGCCCAGGGAAAAAAGAGGAAGCGAAGGAAACATTTTGCGTGCTGGTTTAAAGCGGCCACGAGAAGCCCTGATTGCATTCCTGGGGAGTACCACCTGCCTCGCACAGCCCTGAAGCCCTTATGAAGGGACAGGGTGGGAGCCGGACAACTCATGCACTGGACTAAAGGTGCCAAACGGGGGAAGAGGAAATGTGGCTAAGACGTCAGAGTAGGAATAAACACAAACCCTTGAAGAACAGGAGAAAACCAGCCCAACACACTCAAGGATGCTGAGGACCACAAGGGTACTGTTCAGGAGGAAAAGATGGAGCTGATTATGGGTGCTCTGGAAGCCAGCTGGGAGCCATGAGAGAGGGTAAGGCAGGCCCCCGCTGTGCTGCCTGCGAACCAGCTTCAAGACAGAGCATTGAGTGGAAAGTCAGAGCACAGAGCACTGGCAACAGCATGCCGTTTATCGCTTCTTCAGAGGGCGACACAGGACTGTGTGTGCATGTGTGGGAAAATATCTGAAAGACACACAGCAAATTCTTCATCATGATTGTCTCAGAAGTGGGACCATGGGAATCAGGTGGAAGGCAGAGATGAATGTTTTCATGACTGCATTTTTGAACCATTTGAAGGAAAGGAAGGAGAGAGAAAGAGAAAAAAAGAATAAGGGCTGGGCGTGGTGACTCATGCCTGTATTCCCAGCACTTTGGGAGGCCAAGGTGGTTGGATCACTTGAGGCCAAGAGTTTGAGACCAGCCTGACCAACATGGCAAACCCCACCTCTACTAAAAATACAAAAATTATCCGGGCATGGAGGCAGGCGTCTGAAATCCCAGCTACTCAGTAGGCTGAGGCAGGAGAATTGCCTGAACCCGGGAGGCGGAGGTTGCAGTGAGCTGAGATCGCACCACTGCACTCCAGCATGGGCGACAGAGGGAGACTCTGTCTCAAAAAAAAAAAAAAAAAAGAAAAGAAAGAAAGAAAGAGTTCTGACACCATTTAATATTTGTTGCATTATACCTCATTTCTTCTAAAACGTTTTGTGAATGCAAACATTGATTGGTAAATAAAGAGAAATGTTTATTACCTGTCTTTCCAAATATATTTTAATCCTTTTTTCCCACATTTCATCTACCAGTTGCAAGCATTTTATATATATCTTTAATTATTCCTTAGTCCTAACACTCAAATTTCCACTTCAATGGGGCCTTGTCTGCCAAAAAAAAAAAATTCTATCACTGTTTTTATTCAGAGATGTTTTTGTCTTTGAAAGCTGGAATATAAACTTGCATGAGAAAAAAGGTTCTTCCTTCACATGAGAATGATTACAAACCCACCGACAGGGTGAAGGAAACTCCAGAGGACTCACCTTAAGTGGAGACAGCAAATTAATTTATTTAGAATGTGCCGGTTCTTTATCATTTTGCTTAACTATAGCATCTCAAGGTTTGTTTCCCTAGGACTAAAGGACTCTCTAAAGAAAAACAACATCAAGAAAATTATCTCGGGCCGGGCACGGTGGCTGAAGCCTGTAATCCCAGCACTTTGGGAGGCCGAGACGGGCG
>NW_012114655.1:2778843-2784082 GCF_000951035.1 Colobus angolensis palliatus | reverse complement strand
AGAGAGGAAGTAAAAATAGACAAAGTCTATTATTTTCATATAGGAGAAACGATGACAGTCTTACACTGCCGGTGCCCACAGAAACTAATTCATCAAAAAATTCCTCAAGAAAAGGGAAACCTTAATAAGATTGAAATTTTTATCAAAACAAATTATTTTTTTGTTGCCTTTCCAGTTTTACAGGCCACATTATTTAAAATTCCAAAGAAAAAGGAGGAAGATTATTGAAATACCATCTATAAAGCAGATTTTACTTCTTGGAAGAAAATACATGTACATACAAGTTATGCCATAGTTTAAGCAGCCACTATCATTTTTAGACACAACCCTCCATCCATCTGAGTGATCCTGGAAGGACTCATGGAACAGTGAGACGGGGAGCAGTTCAGCAGACCGCCCACGGCAGGCCTGTCCTGTCCCTTCCTCAACAAATGCTGAAGTGCCTCAGCCGCGGCCCCGCGCTCAGGTTCCAGCCAAGGCTGACTTCACTGGAGCATGCAAAGCCAGCAACAAGGATCCCATCATGTGACCACGCGGCAATACTGGAGGAGGCAAGACCTACTTCATCTACAATACTTGGCCCACCATTTTAATCACTGCGACATCCAGATAAAATCGTTCGGTATCTAATTGGTGACACTGGAAGTTCAGACAGCAGACATCCTAGGACTTCCAGGCTGCAGCAGCCGTGACAGGAGAATTTCCCAACCCACGCCTGCGCCCCAGACTCCTAGGCCGGATGCCAGGGATTATCTTCAAAGCTGGAGGCCAGCTGAGAGGAACAGTGGCCAGTTGGGCCCTTTGATTAAGTGTTAGTTGGAGAATTTTCCATGGAACATACATTTTGCAATGCAGTTAAGGAGGGAGGGGGAAAAAGTGTCTCTCTTGCAAATATTCTATGGGGAAAACAGCCTGTTGTATGAAGAATGCCCCTCCCCACAGGCTCACCCTAATAGACAAAACCTGAGCATCTACAGATGTACACGAGGCATGGGCTCTGGTCTGTGCCAGATGGTGACTATGTTTTCCTGCCCTGGGAGAAGGCTGTCTGCACAAGACATCTCATTCGGCAATCTATTAGGACTTCAGAGGCTTTTAGGGGTGACAAGAGCCCACATAAGGATTTAAGAGAGTTAAAAACAGATGTCTGTCTCTTTCATTCCTGGCTCTGTGTCTTTATTGTGAGAAGGTTGCTTTACTGGCCATTTTTCTGTAGAGTTAATCTCCCATTAGCGTGGCTTAGAGCTACGGCCGGAAGGGTCTGCCACCTATTTTTATAAATAAAGTTTTACTGGAACATAGACACTATCCTTACGTTTGCCTATCACCCATGGTCACTTCCATGCTACACTGAAAGAGTGGAATGATTGTGGCAGAGACTGCTAAGCTTAAGACATTTACTATCTGACCCTTTACAGAGGCTGCCAACTCTAGACTAGAGGCCAAGAGCAGGCCTGGCAGGCTTCCATCCCATCACAGCCCTCCCCCGCCCACAGCCTCTGCCCACGTGTCACCAGATGGACGAGGCTCTCCCTCTCAGAACCAAAGCAGCCCAGGCACAGTGTTTTGGAAGAATTCCAAACTGTCATCATGTGGCTCGGAAGGTGGCTGGTTTCTTCTGACCCACCCAGCAAAGGAACAGGACTGTACTGTGGGGGACCTGCTCGATGCCCATGGCTTGACATAAAATGAGAATCCAGCAGAAGGGGCTGCGGGCTCTGGAGGCTGTGGTGTGGCAGTCCCTGCATGAGCAGACTCACGGGGCCGCCCTCAGAGGTGCAGACACAGTAGGGCCACGGGGTGCCCAGCTTCAACGGGAAAATCAAAAGAAATGAGCTCTTTTGTCTCATCCACCCAACAATGACAGGGTCTGAGTCATCAACAGGCAACTGCAGCCATACTTTGGGTAGGGGTCCTCAGGGAGCCAATAATTTTAAATTCGAAGTTTGGAGAGGAGGGAGCCTCTGTTCTGGCTGTCCCAGGGAAAGCATCTCAGTGACCGGCACTAAGAAACTTTCAGAAGCCACGAGTTCATCTTTGGTATCTGCTTGGACTTGGCCTGGAACACCGGGTGTTTCCGTCCCACGAGAGAACTTTCTCCAGAACTAAGGAGCTTGACCGCCTCAGTGAAGGGACACAGAGGCCAGGCAGAGGTTTCTCTGCGTGCTGTTCTACTCTCTGCCTAGCACTGACACTATAACTGCCAATTTCTCTGTATTAACAGGAGCACCTGCATATATGCTAACTTTTGAGGAAGAGCACACTGAGATCTGGCCACTTACGTTTTTTCTGGAGCAAGATACAAGTCCCCTAATTAATTATGGATCAAACCATCAATGCCTAAAAGAGAGGCGAGTTTCACTCTCATAAAAGGAGCTCAGTTTTTTTTCAAATGCTTTCAGGTGAATTTTCAGAGCCTGGCAGCATCTTTCTGCTGTGCTTAATAGCGAAGGGTGATTGCTTAATTTTCTACCAAAACACACATTCCACGTGTGGGGATCTCCACCGGGCGTCTGCAGCTCTTGGCTGGAGAGGCTGCCTCTGCCCCAGTGCCAGGTGCGCTGGAGAAAACAGGCACAGGAGCACAGGCTGAGAAAACAAGCTGTCTCACAGGAGGCACGGAGCTGACGGGAGCTCCAGGGGCACAGGACGGGGTCAGGATAGGCGAGGAGCTTTGGGTGGCAGGAGATGGCAGGGCAATCAAGAAGGAACAGCTTCTGCGGAGCTGCAAGAGGAGAGCGAGGGTGGTGGGCCTGTGCTCTGCTGTGCGAAGCCGGCTTTGGGCATCCTTGCCTTGCTGGGGCCTGGGAGCAGGTTCTTGCACCTCTGTTGGCTGATGCGTGCCCTCTAGTGGCATTTTATGGCAGCCAATTCAGTCCTTAACATTGGGGGAGCTGCACATGCCATTAAGAATGTGAAAGCTATGTGTTTATCTCCCCAAACCCACACTTCTGAAAATGTACGCACAGTTTTGCTGAAAATGTAAGAAGATCAATGAAAGGACAACTTCACCGACGAGACCTTGAAAAAAACAACGCATGACTACAGACCCTTCCCGGGTGGCCACGGCGCAGGGCAGGTCATCTACCCATTGGCCAACAGAATATTTTTTTAATGACACTTAATTTGCAGATGCATAAAAGTGTCACTGTGAAAATAAAACCAAATTTCAAAGGGGCTCAAATCACCTCAAATTTTGGCAGCAACAGAGCATGTTTTCAGCAATTAAAAAATGCCTTTTGTTTTGGCAAATCCCTTGTTTCCTTCCAACCGGTTCTGAAACTACTTTACCAGAAAATAGCCCTAGAAATATTTTTTTCTCCCAAGAAGTTCAGTTTTTAATGTAAAATAATTTAGACCTCCCCTTCAGATTCCTATATTCATGGTATGCTGTAATTTATTTAAAATTTAAACATGTTTAAGCTCTTATTTTTAATTTTTTATTTAATATATACAACTTTTTTTTTATTTGAGATAGAGTCCTGCTTTGTCACCAGGCTGGAGTTCAGTGGAGCAATCTTGGCTCACCGCAACCTCCACTTCTCGGGTTCAAGCCATCCCCTGCCTCAGCCTCCTGTGTAGCCAGGACTACAGGTGCATGCCACCACCCCCCACTAATGTTTTGTATTTTAGTAGAGACGGGCTTTCACCATGTTAGCCAGGTCAATCTCCCGACCTCATGATCCTCCTGCCTTGGCCTCCCAAAGTGCCCGGATTCCAGGCGTGAGCCACAGCTCCCGGCCTATATACAACTTTTAAAAACACCAGCCAGCAATGCAATTTTTTCTCTTTAAAAAAATAAAAGATTGTTTTCAACCATTCTAAAAATTTTTTAAACTGTATGCAAATGTGTACCCTAAAATTCTGCCAGATAAGAGAGAAAAGGGAGATAAAATTTTAAATTTTGATCAACAGTAATTTTTAGAAAATTGTAAGATTATATATTAGAAAGAGAAGCAGCTGTCTTTATTTCCTAACCTTTATCTATATACCATTTCCAACAGAACTGGAGGTCAAAAACCATGTCGTACCTCTTTAGAACCAGTGTTCGTATGTGCAAAATACACAGTAAGACATGAATATGTGTGGACGACACAAAACGCAACTGTGTATTTATGTGTTTTTTTAAAATGAATTAACGTCACTGCTCTCTCCTTAAGCAAAGCTGAAACAGGAAAAAGAGAGTTTGCACACTGATCTCTCGGCATGCCTATTTAGTATTGACAAGAGTTCTCCTTAAACCCAGTCCGATTCCAAACCCCAGCGTTATCCAACAGGAACTCCTGGCTCAGGCATGATGAATCACCAGGCTGGAGTCCCGATTCTTGGGGTGGGTCCTCTCCTGCTTGGTGCTTTTGTGCTTCTAAGAGGAAATTGCTTCTCCTACTATGGAAAAAGTCTATATGATAAACAAGCAAAGAAAAACGATGTGATGATGAGCCTTAGAAATGAAGCATGTTGCTCTTTTCATTTCTTTCATGTATTACTGGTCCAGGTTCAGTTATTTCCAGTGGGGCTATTATTGCCTGAGGCTCTGAAAGTTGTCCTCATAGGTCAATCAATGTGTACCAGTGACCTTCATCTTCACAGCCTGTCAGTGCATACCAGTGACCTTCACACCCATCAGTGTGTACCAGCCACCTTCACATCTATCATTGTGTACTGTGACCTTCACTTAGTGTGTACCAGTGACTTTCACCTTCACACCCATCAGTGTATACCAGTGATACCTTCACATTCGTTAGGGTGTACCAGTGACTTTCACCTTCACACCCATCAGTGTATACCAGTGATACCTTCACATTCGTTAGGGTGTACCAGTGACCTTCACTTTTACACCTCTTTGGTGTGTACCAGTGACCCCCCCTTCACACGAGTGTGTACCAGTGTCCTTCACACCCATCAGTGTGTACTAGTGACTTTCACCTTCAGACATCAGTGTGTACCAATGATCTCCCCTTCACACCCATCAGTGTGCACCAATGACTTCCCCTTCGCACCCATTAGTGTGTACCAGTGACCTCCCCTTCACCCCCATCATTGTGTACCAGTGACCTCCCCTTCACACTCATCAGTATGTATCAATGATCTCCCCTTCACACCCATTAGTGTGTATCAATGATCTCCCCTTCACACCCATCAGCGTGTACCAGTGACCTCCCCTTCACACCCATCAGTGTGTACCAGTGACCTCCCCTTCACACCCATCAGTGTGTACCAGTGACCTCCCCTTCACACC
>NW_012114655.1:2767636-2778793 GCF_000951035.1 Colobus angolensis palliatus | reverse complement strand
TTCACACCCATCAGTGTGTACCAGTGACCTCCCCTTCACACCCATCAGTGTGTACCAGTGACCTCCCCTTCACACCCATCAGTGTGTACCAGTGATCCTCACCTTCATACCCATCGTGTGTACCAGTGACCTTCACCTTCACAGCCATTAGTGTCTACCAGTGGCCCCCTCCCTGAGGCCTTCTCCACAATTATTCTAGAGTACTCATTTTTGGAAAGATGCCTCAAACAGTTCACATTAATGCAACAGTCACACACAGGACACAAAAATCATATCCTCCAGAATACTGAGGACAATCTCCTTTCACCGAACACTTGCAGAATCATTGTGCTTCTGATGAGTGAGACACGGCCATGAGCAATCTAGTAGATAGCTGAGGTGTGACCAAAAGAATCTCATCCCTCCTTCACTCACAATGAGACTTTAAAAGACGACCTCCCTGGCCGTAAACAAGTCTCCCTCTCACTGTCGCACAAGAGCTTAGTCTTGGGTTTTCACATATTCCTCTGCAACGTAGGAACACTCTGTTACTCCTAGAAGGATCTATTGATGATACGATAGCCATGTGCCATTTGAAGCACACAGCAGGAAGATGATACAAATGGGAGGATTCTAATTTAAGTGGTCCTCTGCTGTCCTTTACTGCTTTCAGAGATCCACTGTCCTTCCCGTCGCCTGTATACTGTATATGATTTTCTACCTTTTTTATACCATTTAACATTGGTTCTTGTACAATTCTTTTTTACTTACAAGTACAGCAATGCAATTTTTCCTTTTGTTATGTATGTAACAATATAAAATAACACGTATATTTCCGTAAGTATTCCTATAATACTAATGCATTACCATAAACTATGTTTTTATTTTATTTTGGTTATGAATCTCTTTAGGTGTTTTTTTGCTAGAGGCACCTCTTGAGGTAAGGTTCGGTGTACCCATCAGATGCCTAATGCCACACAGAGTTTTGCCAATCATAGCACTTTGTCCCCACTTCTTTTTGAACCAATATTTTGGGGTTGCCAGCGTTTCTAGCAATCATGACACACTGGAACCAATGATTCTTGCCTGAGAAAGTTTTCTGTGTTTTCTTCGTTCAGTCAATGAGGGGAAAGATAAGTAAGCAGCTTCACATCCTTATGTTTTGTCTTCTAACAGGAAAATAAATAGAGCCATTCCACTTCCTCTCCTTGAGCTGGCTGTCAGCATATATGGACTAATATGGAGTCCTTCTCGTTGTGTATGAGTCTGTGTGCAATTGCATACGTGTATTTGCAGCTTTGATCCAGAAGCCTTCTATAAAAGAAACTGACAGTCGACTGCCGTCAACGCTTGTCCTTTCCTCCAGTTCTGTACACAACTAAGCCTGTGTGTCAAGGGTTCCCCTAAGTGTGAAGCTCCAGCTCCAGCATCAAAGACAAAGCATATCAGAAATGCGTTTACATTTGTATTCTCTTTTGAGTCAAATGCGTTTACATTTGTATTCTCTTCTGAGTCTCGCCTTCTGTCTAAAAGGCATGAGTCACGCCAATCCACACACTTATGACGAAACATATCAGAAATGCGTTTACATTTGTATTCTCTTCTGAGTCAAATGCGTTTACATTTGTATTCTCTTCTGAGTCTCGCCTTCCGTCTAAAAGGCATGAGTCATGCCAACCCACACACTCATGCGTACCCTCCACACTCCCAACTCAGTCCCTTCCTGATTCTAGACAAGCAGGAAACCAGGCTGTAAGTGGCTCCTAGTCACTGGGGAATTTCTTATCATGTTTGTCTTATTAATAGAGCGATTGTCCATAGCATTCCTGCCATATTCCTGGCCTGGGCCCATGTAGACCCACACAGTGGAGCTCCTCTTCCCTCCTCACTTCTCCCTCGCTCCTCATATGGGATAATAGCTGCCAAATCCCCGTGGCTGGACATTCACCTGAATTCCAGATCCCGGTGTTCATCACGTGGAGTCTCAGAAGTACCTCCAGACACATGTGCAAAGCGAGTGCAGACCTTCACAGGTTTATGTGTGTCTCCACCAGAGAATGGCACAGTTATCCTTCCAGATATGCAATCCAGAAAGTGGAGGCAATCCCTCAAAACTCTCTATTACCCACCTGGCATAGTCAATTTGTCACTAGGTCTCAAAAATTTACATTCCCAAACAAATACAAAATACATTCACTTTCTCCCTCTCTACCATCACCTCTCTCGTCCGAGCTACAAGCATTATACACTTGCTCCTCTGAAAGGACCTAGGTCTGCCCAAATCCACCCCACCTTCTAAAATCTGCTGTTGATACAGTCTAGTCTCTGTGCTGCACCTGCCCGAAGCCCCTGAGCTGCTCCCCATGGCTCTCCAGGTTGAAATCTTGCACCTGACCTCAAAGCCCTGCAATGACCTGGTGTGATTCACTCCCTTCCTGCCTCCAACTCACCCTCCTTTCCCCTTCTCCACGCCCTTGCTTTTTCCCACTTATCTTGTTAGCTGCTATTCATCTGTCACATCACAGCTCAAGATGCATAATAAATATCCCTCCCTCAGCCCTCTCAGGCTCTCACAACACCCTACAACGTCTCTCCCATGAAACTGACCACAGTGGGGCCAAGTTTTATTTGCTCATCCCTGTATGCCCAGCATCTAACCCAGACTCTGGCACATAACTCTTGCCTTACTAATATTTGTTGAAAAAATATTTTTGCATGAGCAAAATATAGAGGTCATTTTTAAAAATAGCTTTGCTAATGAGTCCAGAAAAAAGAGTTGATTGTATTGACTTCTCCTTTTTATGAATGTGCCCCATCACCCAGCATACAGGCCAAAGAAAAACATTCTTCTTTGAATTTTCAAAGAAATTGCCTTGATTCCTCACTAAATGTCAGGCATTGTGTGCATTATGCTAGGTGCTACATATGCACTATCTCACTGGATCAATTCAAGTTTACTAGCATTTTCAGGCATCATTCTGGGGGCTAGGCCGGAAAGCTGCACACTTTTATCTGTCATCACAGATTGTCACAATCACTCTGGGACAGGAGCCCTCAGTTTGTGGGTGATGAAAAGGAAGCTCAGAAAGTTTGTGGGGTACTGAGCTCACTCAGCCAGGTAAGTGGAAAGCCCACATCTAATTCTTGATCACCAGCTCTACCTCTAGCACTTGCTCCAATACCGCAGTTGGTCAAAATAGTGGCAAATTATATCAAAAAGTGTGTCTCATGATGGTCAACTGATGTGATTTAAAATGTTTTATCCCCAATTTGTGTTTTCAGTAAGTATCTATCACAAGAGTCCTTAATGAGCTCAGTAAAATAATTTAAGTACAAGTATTCCCTTTACCTCCCCAGAAAAGCTCTGCAACCTCGCCGGAGGCTTAGTCTCACTGGCCACCGCTGCCTTGGACCCTCTGCCATAAACTGGGAGTTATAAGTTAAATCAGAGGTTATAAATGTTTCTAGAAAATTTGCTTCCTGAGTTCAAACACTACATTTTAAAAATCCTTCTCAACCTAGCCAAAAATTGACAGAAAAATTATTTTTTCACTTTCTAGACTGCTAACTTGGCAATTTGTTCACAATATGGAGTACAAAGAGGCCAATTGAAAGCCTGTATTTATTCATGTCTTGTGCTGAAATTCCTTCGCTCAGGGTGAAATGTGCTTTTTTTTGCATTCTGAGTAGAGCTGAAATTTTTATATTTATAAATGTTCATGTAAAAAATAATTCATAGCTTTAAAATCTAGAACGGCTCAAAAATGTCTGTGTATTGGCCAGGTGCAGTGACTCATGTCTGTAATGCCAGCACTTTGGGAGGCGGGAGGATTGCTTGCAGCCAGGAGTTCGAGACCGCCTGGGCAACACAGTAAAACCCTTTTTCTACAAAAAAAAAATTATACATGATCCAGGTGTGGTGGCACATGCTTTAGTCTCAGCTACTTGGGAAGCTGAGGTGGGGGGATCCCTTGAACTCAAGAATTGAGGCTGCAGTGAGCTATGATCACAGCTCTGTACTCCAGCCTGGGCAACAAAGTGAGAGCCCATCGCTGAAAACACGAAAATGTCTGTGTGCTTCTGGGATGTTTTCATTCATTTTTAAACTAATACATAGAAATAAATGCAGGGTTCAAGAGAAAACAGCATCTTCAAGAGGCTTCTTTTAAAGGCCACAGTCTTATTGAAAACTTTAAAAAGAAGCCACAGTTGTCTATGAAAGCTGTGGGACGGAACAGAGCCATCCTCACTACTCTCTGCACTCTGAGGTAGAGAAATGCCACTGTCTCCGAATTCAAGTTCTGAGCCCAATCACTCAATTACGTATCCTATCAACAGGCCTCATTTTACAGCCCTGCTAAGTCTCCTGATTTGGGGCATATGCTCAAATCTCTGTCACTGTTTTTAATATTTGCTCTATTTGGGACTTTCTATGAATTTCATCTCTGGCAAGGAAGCAAATAAACACGTTGTTCCAACATAAGACCTTGATTTCCCCTCCCTTGTTATACTTGCTACAGACATTTGGCTGAGCCACCTAGTTGATCAGAAGCCTCTCATTGTTTCAATCTTTGCTGCCAGAAGTCTTTCTAGAATTACCCCGCTTTCGTAAGTCAGGAATTAGTGCACAAACACTTCCTAACGATACAAACAAGCTTATTCCAAAAATTCATGTTTTTGAATTATTTAGAACTTCAACTACACTATGCAATGAAAACACTATTGGAAATTGTTGCTTCTCCAAGCTAGTTCATAAAACATCATTTTACTCATAAGAAATGCATTAAATATAATTTATTCAGACAATATACTATATGAGGTATCCATGCCAGGTCTTCCTCAAAGAAAATACTCTTTTTCTTTTTCTTTTAAAGACAAGGTCGCATCCTGTTGCCCAGGCTGGAGTGCAGTGGCGTGATCAGAGCTCACTGCAGCTGAACTCTTGGGCTCAAGCGATGCCTGCGTCTCAGCCTCCTGAATAGATGGGACTACAGGCACGTACCACCATGCCCGGCTAATTTTTGTATTTTTTTGTACAGACAGAGGAGTCTCGATATGTTGCCCAGGCTGGTCTCCGACATCTGGCTTTAAGCACAGGGATTACGAGTGTGAGCCACTGTGCCCGGTCAAAAGAAAGGACTTTTGGTATAATACTCACCCTACACTTAAATTAGAAACTCTGAAAGGCGCGAACACAGCTCAGACATGAAAGAGGAATTTCACCACAGTCAACCGATGCAGAACACTCCCCAAGTCCTGACTCTCTGTTATTCTGACCTCAGATTCATTCAAACCTTTCCAGTCAATCAACACTCAGCACTTGCCATGTGCCCTGATGCTGCTGTTGCCCTTTCTGTGATTGACGTTGTTGGTAACAAACCTGCTTCGGAGCTCTGATCTCAGACCTCCCACCCCGTGGTCTGTGCATAGTCCCAGCCGACTGCTCATTCCTGTCTCCAGGATATCATCCCCCTGACCCCAGCAATGTGTGTATAGGCCAGGCGTGGTGGCTCACGGAGTCCCAGTGCTTTGGGAGGCCAAGGCAGGAGGATCACTTGAGGCCAGGAGTGCACCGAGCTATGATGGAGCCACTGCATTCTAGCCTGGGCAACAGAACAACACCTTGTCTCAAAAAAGAAAAAAAAAAAAAAGAGGGATGGGTAGGTGTGTAGTAAATGCTACTAGACACCAATGAGCTTTCTCTTCAGAGCTGAGGCAGGCTTTCTCCTCCTGCCAGGATGTGGGCTGTTGATGGATCCCAGCTGTGCCCTCCTCAGGACTGTCCTGGCTGAAGGAAGCTTTCCTGCTCATGGTCATGCCCCTTGCTGAGGACAGGGACCTGTGAGCATCGGACGCAGGGGCTGCTCAACACGGGAGCATAGAGACCAGGCGCCCAGGATCAAATCTGGGCCATGGGAGCTCAGAGCCCCCTGAAGGAGCCAAGGACAACTCACCTTCTCCCTTTACCCAGTCCTGCTTTCCTCTCCTCTAATGGGTGCTGTTCCGGAGGGCACTAACCCTCAAAAAATCCTGCACGCGAACACCTGCCTCCTAGTTCCTTCCCAGAAGAACTCAAACTAAGACATTTGGCACTGGGGATAGTCCAGGGAAGGTCACTCACCTGCCTCTGGCCAGCAATGACTCCCTCCCTGGGGCACCCATGCCCCCTGGCAGGTTGCAGCCGGGAAACTGCTGCAGATTTCACTGTGGTGCATTTGGGCAGGTCAGGGTGAAGGACTCCCATGCTGGGGGTGATATCCCAGGCAGTCAAGAGGTTCTCGTGGAATAGTAATCATGAGATCTGTGGAATGAAACTCTTCTGGAAGCCATCAATGCATTGCAGAAAGACAATTCAGGCCGCATTAAATGAACCTCCTATTTGATGTCAAATGTGAACACTACTGGGCCGCCAAGGCAATGCAGAAAGACAGTTTCATCTCCTCCAGCAGGAGGGCCGGGACAGCAAAAGGTCACACCAGGACTTAATTTTGAAGGAAGCAAAAAAGAGGCTCAACCCTGGCAAGTCTGATGTCTCAAAGTCAAGGCCCTAAATGAACAGAAGTGAAATCCTGAGATGGAGATAGGAATATCCGAGAACATTTTGAATCTGTCTCCTTCCCTGAGCCCTCAGGGTCTCCAGAAGTGGCCCATCCTCCCTATGAATGACTCATGTTCCCACTTGTATAAGGTTGATGCAGAGGCCTCTGCCTTGTGGGACAATGTGTACTACTCTCAAAGCTCACCTCCAGATGCCATGCTGGCCAACAGGGTCGGTAATGAGGGTCAAACCATAGCATAACTTAGCCAGGTAAATTCATGTCAGTCAGCTAAGGAAGTATGGTAGATTAAAGATGGTGACAAACTCTTTGCTACTTTTCCCATTAAGAGCTAAGTCTGTCTTCTGCTTGTATCTGGGCTGGTTTCATGACTTGCTTGGTCAACAGAAAGTAGAAGAATAGGATTTCTGGGGCTAGGGCATAAGAAGCCTTGTAGCTTCTACCCATGTCTCTTGTAACGTACTCTCGGGGAACTCTAGGCTGCCATGTGAGCAGTCTGATCACCCACCGATCATCACGCTGGAGAAGCCTTGCAGATGCCTGTGGAGACACCAGACTCATGAGTAAAGCTATCTGAGACCCTCCAGGCCAGCCCACTGTCCAGATAAACACCACCAAGTGAACTCCAGTGATGCTATGGAATAAAAGTCGACTGGGCAAGCCTGGCTTGTATTCCTAACCCTGAAATGTGTAAGCTATAATACAATTGCTATGTTGAGCCACTACGTTTGAAAACTATATGCTGAAGTTACTGCAGGTCACAGCCAACTTGCACCAGCAAGAGCCAGGAGACTTTGTAGGGGACTGGATATGCTCAGGCAGCTGGGTCAGGACTGGGGGAGCATAAAGTTGGAAAAACTCATGGAAATGAGAGCACTTGCCTCTAACAAAGAACTGAATATCCAGGAAGGAGCATGGTAGGATGATTCCTGAAAGCCTGGGTAGCAATGGCCCACACTAAATGAAGTTGAAATATCAGAACTGCTGAGGCAGAGAATGGAAGAACTCATAAAAGGCTTGTCAAGGTGAACACACAAGAGTAGATATTCTATATAAGGCCTCAAACCACCCCCTACACACACCATGTTCGAAGGAGGGCACAGAAGGCATCATTTTTCAAAGGTACAAAGGGGGTGCTGAGGAGAGGGACACCAGCATCACTAAGGAGCTCAGAGATGCTGGAGCAAAGGTGACTGCAGGAGATGCCATCACAGAACTGACAGTAATAGGGACGTCATGAGCCAAGCATGGCAGCAGCCAGGAGTCAGCACTTACCGACCCGAAGCAGGGTGGGCGCAGCTGCCACAGTCAGCAGCAGGGCTGGAATGACAGCCAGGGGGCCCGGCCTGCGAAGGACTGTGGAGGAAACTGCCAGACACAGTGTGCTTAGGGGCAACATGGACGGACATCCAACATGATGTCCAATATTATTCAATATTTGTGCTGTGAAAGCTTCAGCTGCAACATGATGCCCTCACTCACGGAGACCAGCTAACTACTTGGTGACAAGCTGATTACATGGAGCCCTTCTCTGCTGGGAGGGGCAGTGATTCACACAGACAGGAATGAATACACAGTCCAAGTAAGGTTTAGGCTTTCTTCTGCCCACAGAGCCTCAGTCAGAACATCTGTCAGCTCTCACAGGGTCTGGCCATTAGACACAGTACCTCCTTCATTACTGAATCAGGCCGATGCTCTGCTTTATAACAGAGGAGGTGGAAAGAGGGTCTCCTGGTCCCATCACACATCGCGCTACGCAATCGCGTCCGACCTTTCAGACTGACAGAATGGTCTTCAAATGTGTAGGTAAGCAACAGCTTGGGCAAGACACCCTTTGATAGGTCTTTTTACATTGCTGGATTGTGAAATTTAGATTGCCTGATAAGTCTCTCAATAAAATACCGCTTTAACACAAAAATATCCTTCTCCACTCCACTTACTTTGAAACATACAGTTTCTTTGGTCACTCTCCTAGACTTCAGTGAGAGCTTGGGTTGGGGGCTGATCACGAAGCTGGGAGAGTCTTGTGTCACCTCGGCTGCTCTTCTTGATCTAATTGGGTAACTTTCAGTCAGTCTAGGAAAACACATTCAGTGTTTTAGCTGGAAGTGCTTCCATTCCTGTACTTTATCCCTGATCCCAAGACACCCTGTGTAAAATAGCAGCTCCCAGCTGTGTCCTTAGCCTGCTTGATTTTCTTCTTAGCACTTGCTACTGTATGATACGCTACATTCTCTCTCTCTCTCTTTCTGCCTTTTACACACACACAGACACAAGACATAAAACTCGAGATGAGCAGAGATTGATTTTGTGTATTGCTAAATTCTCAGCATTTAAAATACTATCCGGCATGTGGTAGACAATATCTTTTGAATGAGTAAATGAATGAATGAGAAAAAGATAGCTGTAGGACAAGGAGAAGAGGAGAACATTCGTAAATACGGAACAGACTAAGAAAACCTAACGCTTCCATGTTAAAGGTAGATTTGGCTGTTTTCCTGAGGCCTCACCACCTGCAAGCACTTTCTAGGATTCCATTTAGTAGTCACTCTGACTCCACTTTCCTGTCAGGTCCAGCCTCCTACTTGCTGTTATTCATTCTTTTAACACTTGTGGAAGGCTCATTACGCGTGAGTCAGGGTCATTTAGTGGAAAGGGTCAGCCGGACTTAGCACCCGTGTGCCTTTGCGCACGTTCACCTCTCTGAGCCTGCGTTCCCTCATGTATGGAGAAGGGAAATTATAAAATAGATAATATACATAAAGCACCTAACCTGGCATCTGGTCCACACAGGCACTCAATAAATGCCAGGCTCTGGGGAAAATGGATGGGCCTGCTTTTCAGGACCCTACTGTCTGATGGGCAGGACAAATGAGCAAGCTCCCAATGCACGGCAGCCAGAGGGAGGGTGCAGGTCAACGCAGAATATAAGGCAGTGGGGAGGAGGCTTCCCCACGGAGACAGCTTTCTAGGTGATTATGAAGGATGTGATGAGTTTTACAGGTAGGAAAAGACATCCTCAGTTCAGGGCACACGGGGAGGCCCAGGCTGTGCCCTGGAAACAGAAAACCACTTTATGCTAAGGAGTGTGGTGGGGAGGCGGCAATGGCAGGCACCACCATTCCCAGCAAGCTTCCTGGGGCCCTGCTCCCTGCTGTGGCCTGCGAAGGACATTGAGTTATCTGTGCCCTCTGGCTGGATGTTCTTGGCAATTAAGGCCCTGTTCCATTCTTCTTGGCACCCACACTCTAAAGGGGTGCCTTACACGTGGCAGATGCTGAATGCTATTTGTTGGGTCATTTGAAACTGTTCCCTAATAGGAATCATGTCTGGAATCTTTGGATGGGGCCATGAGCTACTGGTAAGGCCACTCCATGACTGGGTGAACTTGCCTGCTCATCTGACTTCCTGATCTACAATTTGTGCTGAGCGCTGGGAGAGGTCAGCCACAGTTTGAGCTCCTGGGTGGCAAACATGTTGGGCTCATGGACTGTTGCTTTGTTCTAGAGTTCTCTTGTGCCCTTATCTATTCCCGTTAGTCCCAGTTTTACTGTCTCTGGCATCTGTCTTTAGTCCAGTTACACCATCTTCAGCCTCTGATGTAGCCAGGCTGGCTTTGAACAGCCCCAGGACCTCTCAGTCTGATCTCCTCTCAATTTGTAGCACTCACAGCTGATACCAGAACTGACTTGCTAAGCAACTTCATTATCAAATTGCCATCCTATTATTTTCCTTTTTAAATGTTTACAACAAGAAGAAATCCAGTTGATCAAAAATTGGCATAACCAGCTGAGATTTTAGTGAATTTCCTGAACTATAAAGGCAGTAAAGTGGCTAATTAAGAGCATGGGCTTTGGGGGTTGGCCAGGCCTGGGTACCAGTCCTTCTACTTACGATGAGACTTTAATCAAATTACAATCATGCATCGCCTAATGACGGGGATGCCTTCTGAGAAATGCATCATTAGGTGATTTTGTCATTGTGGAACATCACAGAGTGTACTTACACAAACATAGTAGAATCTACTACATACCTAGGCTATATGGTATTGCCTATTGCTCCCGGGCTACAAACCTGGGCAGCATGTGACTGTACTGAGTACTACAGGCCACCGTAACATAATGGTAAGTATCTGGGCTCTAAACATAGAAAAGGTACAGTATAAACATGGGAAGGTAAAATACCTGTAGAGGGTAATAACCATGAATAGAGCTTGCAAGACTGGCAGTTGCTCTGGGAGAGTCAGAGAGCGAGCAGGGAGTGAGTGGGAAGGCCCAGGACATCATGTAAACAACTGCAGACCTTATGAACACTGCACACTTAGGCTACACTACATTTGTTTTTAAAATTTTCTTTCTTCAATAAGAAACTCACCCTACCTTACTGTAACGGTTTTACTTTATAAACTTTTCAATTTTTTTTAAAACTTGACTCTTTTGTAATGACACTTTGCTTAAAACACAAATACATTGTACAGCTGTAAAAAATATTTGTTTCTTTATATCCTCATTTTGTAAGCTTTTTTCTATTTTAAAAATGTTTTGGCCGGGCGCGGTGGCTCAAGCCTGTAATCCCAGCACTTTGGGAGGCCGAGACGGGTGGATCACAAGGTCAGGAGATC
>NW_012114655.1:2766385-2766952 GCF_000951035.1 Colobus angolensis palliatus | reverse complement strand
AAAAAAAAAAAAAAAAAAAAGGAAGAGAAGGCCACAAAACAACCAAAAAACAAACAAGAGAGTAAGAGTGGCCAGTGCGGTGAGGTGTGGGGGGCGGGATTCGGCGGTGGCTACCCGGGCCCAGACTGCCCATGAATAGAGGCCGGGTTGGGGGCACTATCGGGGGCTACGCGGCCCGTGGCGAGAGGGGGTTTGGGGCGATACCTGTTGCAGGGCGGTGGGGTGGGTTCTGGGCACCGTCGGGGGCTGCGCTGCGGTCAGTGGGGGCCAGTTACAGGCACCATCAGCTGCTGCATTGCCTGTGGCGGGGTCGGGTTTGTGGCGCTACTGGGACTACGCTGCTGACAGCGGGATACTGGTTAGGGGCGCTATCGGGGGCTACACTGCTGGCGGTGGGGTGCAGGCTGGGTGCACTATCCGGGGCGCCATTCCCCACGGCTGGGGAGTGGTTGGGGGCGCTGTCCGCTCTCCCGGGCTGCACTGCCCATCGTGGGAAGCGCGTTGGGGGCCTTAAGGATCCGTGGCTGCACTTTTCACAGTGGGGAGCAGGTTGCAGCGCTCTGGGGC
>NW_012114655.1:2742158-2766135 GCF_000951035.1 Colobus angolensis palliatus | reverse complement strand
GCGCACCGTTTCCACGGGAATCCTGAGCACGGCAGGGCCTCCACACCCGCCGTGGTTCCCAGGCCTGCGTCCTCTCTGTCTGTGTTGCAGAGACCGCCTGGGACCCCGGGGAACGCCAGACACGGAGTAGCGGACACCACGCGGGGACAGGTCCCCGTGCGTGGAGGCGTCAGGATCGGGAACAGCACTTGGGTGGGAAGGCTGGCGGGGTCTGAGTTCCTGCTGGTTCTGCCCCCGAAGAAGCGCAGCCCTGGTGAGCCCAGCGGTTCCTGTGGATTGGGGAGCCGGGCAATGTGGTGTTTCCAGTCTCCACTCCAGGCCCCAGTTCCTGGCCAGCTTGGCCAAAAGGAGAGGCTGGACTTTGGTGAGTGCCTTCAATGAAACCGGCCCATGCCACCCAGTGCCCAGCATGACAAGGTGAGGCTCTAATGCCGCTACACCCTGAATCCTCCTCTAGGCTTTTCTGGCTTTGCCCGCCCAGCTGATCCGTGCCAGGAGGAGGAGGAGTCACCTGCATGCTGCATGCTGCGTGCTGCGTGCCAGAGGCTGGAGCCTCCAGCAGCCTGGGGCTGCAGCTTGCCTTGTTGGGGTTGGTGGCGACTACAAGAACTGCAGTGCGCCTGAGCAGTAGGAGGGCGGCTAGCTGCGGCCACAGCAAGGGCTCGGCTGGGCAGTGGCCAGGTGGTAGGAGCATTGTAGGGTGGGCCAGTGCATTGAGGGCAGCAGCAGTGGTTGTACTGGCATCAGCACTAGCGGTGGCAGCAGCAGCAAGTCCGCAGGCCAGGAATGGGGAGTAGGAGCACTGCCAGTCCTGCCCTGCCAGGCCTTGGATGGATAGGATGCTTCAGGTAGGTGGGAAACTTTGGGTGCTGTACCTCACACCTCAGTGGCAACAGTGGAGGAACAGCCAGAGGAAGGAAGAGGAGTCCTTCTTCTCCTGCAGTCTCTGCAGGGCGCCCTCCTCCTGCTGGCGCTTCAGCCAGGTGTGAGTAGCAGCATTATTTCACTTTTTTTTTTTTTTTCCTGAGATGGGGAGTCTCGCTTTGTCACCCAGGCTGGAGTTCAGTGGCACTATCTCAGCTCACTGCAACCTCTGTCTCCTGGGTTCAAGCGATTCTCCTGCCTCAGCCTCCAGAGGAGCTGGGACTACAGGCGCGTGCCACTTCATCCAGCTAATTTTTATATTTTTAGTAGAGACGGGGTTTCATCACGTTGGCCAGGCTGGTCACGAACTCCTAACCTCAGGTGAGCCACCTGCCTTGGCATTATCTCTTAACAAATTTTAGGGGGTGACTATTTGTGTATCTTTTGCTTTTTTTTTTTTTTTTTTGGTTGATATCGGACTTACTCAAATTTCATGAATCAGGGAGGGAAAAAAAGGTATCATAATAGGCCTTCTGATTTCCTCACATGTTCTTTTTCCTTCCTTCCAGTCTGTGTTTTCTTCTCCTTATCATCTTCTTCTTCCTCCTCCTCCTCCTCCTCTTGTTTCCTTTTTCCCAAGCTATAGCCTTAACAACGCATAATCTCATAGGGCAAATACCCAGTTTGTTTGGTAGGGGTGCACCTGACACAGAGGAAGACCATGGGCAAGACCTGATCCCATCTAAGGTGAGCTTCTTGACAGAACTTCTTCAGCACTTGCTTGAGTATCCAGTTCATCCGTTCTACTTTTCCTGAGCTCTGCGGGCGGATGGTAGGCTGTGTGCAACTTCCATTTTATCTTTAGCAGCCAAGTCAAGTCCTGGACTATTTCAGCCACAAATGCTGGTCTATTATCTGATCCTAAAGTTAAAGGCAGTCCAAATCTGGGAACGATGTCTGTTAGCAACACCTGGGTTATCTCTTGTGCCTTTTCTGTTCGGGTGGGGAAAGCCTCTATCCATTCTGAAAAGGTGCAGACAAATACCAACATGTACCAATAGCCCCCAGCCAGGGGCAATTCAGTAAAGTCCACAAGTAGGTTCCCACAAGGCGCTGTTCCAACTTCCTGAATTCCTGGAGGCCTGGTTGGTGCCTGCCACTGGCTGTTTCGGGCACAGGTTAGACATTGCTCATAAACAGTTTTAGTAATGGTGGTGAGTCGTGGCACATAAAAGTGTTGCCCCAGCCGGGCGCGGTGACTCAAGCCTGTAATCCCAGCACTTTGGGAGGCCGAGACGGGCGGATCACGAGGTCAGGAGATCGAGACCATCCTGGCTAACACGGTGAAACCCCGTCTCTACGAAAAATACAAAAAACTAGCCGGGCGAGGTGGCAGATGCCTGTAGTCCCAGCTACTCCAGAGGCTGAGGCAGGAGAATGGCGTAAACCCGGGAGGCGGAGCTTGCAGTGAGCTGAGATCCGGCCACTACACTCCAGCCTGGGCGACAGAGCAAGACTCGGTCTCAAAAAAAAAAAAAGTGTCGCCCCAGCAAAGTCTCTAGTGCTGTCTTTCCCATGTAAGTCCCTTGGTGAAACTGTTTAACAAATCTGGGAGCCACTATCTCAGGTATGGCTAATCTCCCATCAGAGAACTTCCACCATCCTCCTTCAATGTAGCTCCCATTCTCCTGTGCAAACCAGGCCTTTTCACTTGGAGTGTAGCTGGATGTCTCTGGGAGAGAAATCTCCGGGAGGAGAGGCGTAACCAGAGCTTTCTCCTTAGAGGGCAAAGTCATCATTGCTGCTCACTTTGCTTCCATGTCTTTCCTGTTTCCTTTTGCCTCAAAAGTTCCTGCTGCCTGATGTCTTTTGCAATGAATGTCAGCCACCTTTTCTGCAGCCCATACAGCATCTGGGAGCTGTAGAATTTCTTCCTTATACTTTCTTTCTTTCCCTCCTGCAGTTAGAAGTTCTCTTTCTTTATACATTGTCCCATGGATGTACAGTGTAGCAAAAGCATACTTAAAGTCGGTATAAATACGACTACTTTTCCTTTTGCTAGTAGTAAGGCTTTTGTTAGGGCTATTAGCTCCACCTTCTGGGCTGATGCCCCAGCAGGCACTGGTTGAGCTTCCACCACTGAGTCACATGTCACAACTGCATACGCAGCTTGGCAGACCCCTTCTGATATGAAGTTGCTTCCGTCTGTGAACTGCTCAACATCTGGACCTCCAAGGGGCTGATCTGCTGAGTCTCTTCAGCTGGAGAATACTTCCTCTACTGCATCTATGCAAAAATGTTGAAGGAGGGGATCCCTCAGCTTGTCTGTGGGCAGCAGAGTGGCTGGATTGAAAGTATGGACAGTTTCTACAGTTATATATGGATTTTCACATAGGAGGCCTTGATACTTAGTCATTCTTGGGTTTGATAACCAGTGGTGCCCTCTTTGGTCCATGAGAGTTATAACTGAGTGTGGCACTCAAATTATTAATTTCTGTCCTAAAGTTAGTCTGTTGGCTTGTTGTGCCAGCAGGGCTGTGGCTGCTAGTGCTTTAAAGCAAGGGGGCCAGCCTGTGCTACGGTGTCTAACTGTTTAGATAAATATGTCACTGGCCGCTGCCATGACCTCATCATTTGGATCATCAGAACTCCAATAGCCATTCCTTCTTGCTCAGGGACATGCAGGAAGAAAACCTTAGTCTGGTCTGGCAGCCCTAAGGCTGGGGCCTGTATTAGGGCTCTCTTGATTTCTTTAAAGGCCTTTCCCTGGTCAGGCCCCCGCCAGAGGAGGGGCGTTCCTTTTCTCCCTGCTTTGTGGCTTCATGTAGCAGTTTTGCCATGAGTGAGAAGCTTGGAATCCAAATATGTCAGAAACCTGCTGTGCTCCTAAAAACTCCCTTATTTGATGCTGGGTGGCTGGAGTAGGTAGTACACACACAGCCCGCTTCCGTTCACTGCCAGGCTCACATTTTGCTTGACTTATGTCAAAGCCTAGGTAGTTAACTCCTTCTGAGCATATTTTTGCCTTTTCTTTCCATACTCTATATTCTGTTTCCCATAGGAGATGGAGGAGGTTATCAGCGCCTTGAAGGCAGTCCACCCAGGTAGGGGCTGCAAGTAAAAGATCATCTATATACTACAACAGGACACACTTGTCATTGGGTGGAGTGAAAGCCCTAAGGTCTGATGCCAGTGCCTCCTCAAAAATCGCTGGGGAGTTTTTAAACCCTTGTGGGAGCCATGTCCAGGTATACTGAGTTTTCCCCAACAAAGGCTGGCTCACAGGGACCAGCAGCAGACACAAGAATGCATCTTTGAGATCCAGGCAAGTAAACTATGCAGCGCTTGCAGGAACGTGACCCATCAACCATTCAGTACCTAACCATCCAGGGGGTTAGGTATCACTGGATGAATGGAAACTGTAGCCTGGTTCACTGTGCGTAAATCTTCCACTGGCCTATATTGGTCATTTGGCTTCCATACCAGCAAAAGGGGTGTGTTCCAAGGGGACCTGCACTTCACTATGATGCCATGCTTAAAGATCCAGTCTATGCGCTTTTGAATGCCACTTATGGCCTCGATGAACAACGAGTATTGACGAAACCATACCGGAGTCACTCCGAGCTTTAGCTCCACCAAGACTGGTGCCTGATTTACAGCCAATCCAGTGGATTGTCTTCAGTCCACACTCCCGGAATCTTTGCAAGTAATCCATACATTTCAAGTGGTCCTGGCACTTCTGGTCTAAGTGCTATTTCTGCATATAGTCTCCATTCCTCAGCCCGTGGGAAGGTGAGGGTTAATACCATAGTCTTCCGCTGACTCAGGTTTAAAGACACATTCCCTGGCGGCTTGAAAGAAATTTGCGCCTGCAGTTTTTGGAGTAAGTCTCTTCCTAGCAAGAGGACTGGACAATTTGGAAGGTATAGACACTCATGCTGGACTTCTCATCCTCCAACAATACACCTCCTTGATTGACGGAAGGGTCTCTTCTCCGAGACTCTGGTTGCCCCAATAATAGTTGTGTAATTCCTGGATAGTGGCCTTATAGGCTGCGTCACTACCAAATGCTCAGCTCCGATCTGCCATAAAGTCCATCTGTTGGCCCCCCATCTCCACTGAGACCATAGGCTCCTGGGGGCCCAAAGAAACGCAGGCTGGTCTGTCTCAGTCCTCATAGCCTGCTACCTCTGCTAGGCTAATTAGATCGATGTCCGGTCTCAGAACACAGCAGCTGGTGGCCAGACGCTCCAGCCAAACTCTCTGGTCATGGCTATTGCCCTTATCTTTCTCTGGACATTCATCCTTCTGGTGTCCTTTCTTTTTGCACAATGCACATTGATCCTTCTCCAGGCTTTTCCAGGCTTCAAAACCTGGTCTAGACTAACCTCTTCCACAACCACGTCTGCGACCATGTCCATGCCCCCTCACAATGCCAGTCTCTCTTTCAACCAGGGCAGCCACTAACAGCTCAGCTTTTTCCTTAAGCCTCCGCTCAGTTTCCTTCTTTTCCTCTTGTTCATGGTTAACATACACCTTAGGAGCCACCTCTATAAGCTGAGTAGCATTCACGCCTGAGAAACCTTCCAGTCTCTGAAGTTTCCGCTTCCTGGCACCCTGCACCTGGCTAAGAAATGATGTCTTCACCATGCGCTGATTTTCAGCAGCCTCTGGATCAAATGGAGTATAGAGCTGGTATGACTCACAGCCTCTCATAAAACCAACTGGGGTTCTCATCAGTCTTTTGGAGCACCTCTAAAATCTTTCCTATATTCATTGCTTTCTTTCCACTTCTTATCCCATTTAGAAGTGCCCCCTGATAAGCTTTGCAGATGCTGATGCTCCTCTGCGTCGTTAAGGTCCCAGTTGGAGTCTATCTCTGGGAAGCACTCCTGGGCATAATGCCGGACATCATTTGTATCATCTGGCATAGTGTTCTCTTGCCATTGGAGGGCTGCTTGAGTCACTCTCCTGTGCTCCTCTGTGTTGAATAGAGTTAAAAGGAGCTGTTGACAGTCTGACCAGGTGGGGTTATGGGTCAGAAAAACGGACCTCATCAAGTCTATGAGGGTTTGAGGCTTTTCCGTATAGGAGAGAGCATGTTGTTTCCAGTTTAGGAGGTCTATGGCAGACAAGGACTGGTAGACGAAAATCCACTGTCCTCCTTGAACCTGGCCTTGCTGATCATGATAAATGTGTGCTCAAGTCTCACGGAAGGGCATTTGTAAGGCTCGGGTGCGGCCAGACTGGAGGTAACCCGCTGCGTCACTTTGCTTTTCCTCCTTAGCAAGGGCCTCAGCAGAGAAACAGCCCTGAGCCATGCTCAGGCGGATATACCCCAGGCTGGTAGGCAGGTCTCCCCAGAGTGGGCGGGGCTCTCTGGAGTGTGCCACCCACCGTGCCCCAGGGCTCCACTGACTCCTCACTGGGACACTCAGCAGCCTCCCGGATGACGTGTTTGCCACCGCCACAGGGTGACTTCCTGCCTTAGCCACCTCCTGGCGGCCGGCAATGGAGTCCTGTTGTTGGGGCAGGGGTAGCATAAAGAGCCTGGCATTCGGTGCCTGGAATGAACTCCAAGGAGAAAGCCACAGAGCTGAGCGCCCCCTCCAGGACCACCCCAACCCCCCACCCCCAGTGTGAGAGCCGCAAGCCTTGGAGATGCTGTAGCGAGCCTGAGAGTACAATACGTGCCTGCTTGTCCTGGTGCCGCAAGCGCCCAGGCTCTACTCCACTACTGTGTCACCACAGAGCCCTGCTGGTGGGACGGCACCACCCGCTGACAGTGCAGATGAGAACAGAGACATGCTACTGCACCTGGCCATCATCCACAGGCCGACCAGTGTCATGGAGCAGATAGCCCACATCATCTACCACGCCAAGCACCTCGGCGTTGTCAACCTCACCAACCACTTGCACCAGAAGCCCCTGCACCTGGTGGTGATCACTGGGCAGACAAGGGTGGTGAGGTTTCGACTACAGGTGGGTGCAGACCCGGCACTGCTGATCGGCGTGAAGACTCAGTCATGCACCTGGCACTGCAGGCAGGCGCTAGTGCCTCAGAGTTGCTGTGTGCACTGCTTTGGAGTGGAGCTCCCGCTGTGCCCCAGCTGTTGCACATGCCTGACTTTGACGGACTGTATCCAGTACACCTGGTGGTCTGAGCCCAAAGTCCTGAGTGCCTGGATCTGCTGGTGCACAGCGGGGCTGAGGTAGAGGCCACAGAGCAGCAGGGGAGCTGAACAGCCTTGCATCTAGCCACAGAGATGGAGGAGCTGGGGTTGGTCACCCATCTGGTCACCAAGCTCCGGGCCAACGTGAACGCTCGCACCTTTGTGGGAAACACAAAGTGCACCTGGCAGCTGGTCTGGGATCCCCGACCCTCACCCTCCTCCTTCTGAAGGCTGGCGCTGATGTCTATGCTGAGAACAAGGAACCCCTGTGCCCGCTGCCCTCACCCCCTCCTCTGAGAGCAACTCGGACTCGGAGGGGCCTGAGAAGGACACCCGAAGCAACTTCCAGGGCCACACGCCTCGACCTCACCCACAGCACCAAGGTGAAGACCTTGCTGCTAAATGCGGTTCGGAACACCATGGAGCTGCCCCTGACCCCGCCCAGCCCTGCAGGGCCAGATAGTAAATATTTTTGGTTTTGCAAGTCACACCTTCTGTGTCACAACCATTCGACTCTACCCTTGTAGCACAGAAGCAGCACCCAGGGATGACAGGTCAACAAACGCGGGTGGCTGTGTTCCAAAAAGTTTTATTTATAAAATCAGCCGTGGCTACCATACTGTAGTTTTGATCCCTAAACTTACAGTATAAAGATACTAGATGAAGTCAAGGAGAATGCTTCTGACAGGAACAGTCACAAGAAGCAGAAGGCAAAAGAAAAAAAAATGTGTATTGATAGTTAAAATTAGTATATAGAATCTCTAAAAAAAATGCTTGCAAATCAACACGGTTTTTTTCTACAGAACTTCGCTGAACTTTTCCAAATGCTAAAATGCTTTGTGATGCTGCAAAGACTCTACAGAGTTGCCCAAAGTTAGTGCACCTCGGTGCATCTCTGCTGAGGCTAAACCATGCCACCCATCAGGACATCCCACCAAGTGGACCTTTCCAGCCTCCCCTTATTTAAATGTTTCATGGCTTTCCCTTCTACATAAACAGTGTCCACTATCACTTAGGTCAGTGAGGTTTGGAACTACATTTCACAGTCCCTGATTCAAACTCCAACAGAACTACTAATAGGAGCTTAAAGACTAGCAGCCGCTTCTGGATAGAGGGAGCTAATAGGGAAGTAGAGCCATCTACAGGAGATATGTGGTACTGCACAACAAGAGCTATGCGAAGCAGGTGAGAAAGGGACTTAGAAATGCATCACAGCACCTAGTATAAATCGCTCTACACTCCTTTATTTAACACAGAGATTTAGCAACGAAGGCAGGGTTTTCAGGAGCAGGCCTTTTTTTTTTGTTTGATGGGGTTGGGTGGAGACACATGATCTTGACAGCAATTTATGTTATGACAACATGTGTGAGGAAGAGAGGATATTTAGAGTAAGTGTTTCCTTTACAGGCTTAAATGGGCATTCAACTTATACACAAAAGTGCGCCCATTTTCAGTGTCTCCATATCAGCACCAATTTCATTTAACTGTAAGATTCTTTTTACCATGAACACTTGGGGTGCTCAATGGTTTAAAGGACATTCTACACAAAAGTTTGAAACCTCTTAATTACAGCAACTAAAACCTCGCAATGGTTTCCTAGAAAGTCTTTTGTGCAGTATTTTGAAAAACAGATTTTTCTCCCAAAGAGTTAGGACAATAGCATTCATGTCATAAGAACTCTGTTTTTTGGACCACATTTTGTGATAAAAAGCAAATGAGCTTTGCATTTAGGAGCTCCAGGAAGTCCTTGTTGCCCTTGGAAGTCTGCCCCCTCACCCCGACAAAGGGCCAGACAGCTTGGAGGTAGGGAATATCTCTCTCCATAGGCTCACCAAAATGTGCCGCTGGCTGTATGTTCTTTACTGATGTCCCGCGAGCCCTTAAGGTATTTCAACAATGAACATCTCGATTTTCTGTGGATTTATGGAAGAAAATGTATCTCTCCAAATGTGTGTAGTAGTTCCTTCCCCCTTATCTGCAGGGAATAGTGCCAAGACCCCCAGTGAATGCCTAATGCAGATAATAAACAACCCTATATATGCTATTCTTTTAACTATACATACATACATACTGGAAATATAGCTTAATTTGTAAACTGGGCACCATATGTAATTAACAACCATATCTACTAATAAAATAGAACAATTAAGACAATAGGCTATAATAAAAGTCATGTGATTGTGGTCTCCATCTCTCTCTCAAAATACCTTACTGTACTGCACTTCCTGTGGCAATGTGAGATGACACAGTGACTATGGGATGACATGAAGTGAGGCAAATGATGTAGACATTTTGACATACCGTTTGGCTACTACTGCCCTCCTGATGATACATCGGGGGAAGATCACCCGCTTCACGTGACCCCAGAGCATCGTGCCATGACAATATATTTTTTGCTGGGTGTCAGGAGCAGACAATGCTGATGTTTGGGGATCCTTGAGAATTGAAGGGGGTTTTTTTTGTTTGTTTTTTGTTGTGTTGTGTTTTTTGCCAAGACCTGCTGGAAGAACACTGCAATCAGTTGTTTTCTTTCTTTTAATCAAACTGTTGCTGCAGAGGCTGTAATTCTTCGGTGAGAATACGAGTAATTTTAACACTGCATTCCATCCTAAGATATTCCATAATTTGGTTTTTTAATGTCTGTGCAATTTGAAACACTGCAGCACATTTCAATTATGTCCATGTTGCTGGTTCTGCTTCATGTCTTCATCTTTCTCCGCAGACGATTCAACAAGTTCTTCCAGTTCCTCATTTGTTAGCCCTTCTTGATGGCCTTCAATATCTTCTGCCACTTCAGCGAGCATGTCAGCAACCCTTCTCCACCAATCTGTCTTGCTGCATGAATGATTTTCCTAACTTCTCCACTGATCCCAGAGAAGCCTTTAAAATCATTCATGGCTTCACTCCATAAGTTCCTCCAGCAGGCATTTACAATTTCTGGTTTTAATTCATCCAATGCAGCTTTGAAGAAAGTTATTGCATTAGCAATAGTGAACAGCAATAACACGCAAGGATCTGCCATCTCCTGGGATAACAGTGCCTTCTGGATACCTCCTGAGGGATCTGCCTGAGGCTGCTTTATAGTTAACTTTTTTTAATAAGTAGAAACAGTACATTCTAAAATAATAATAAAAAGTATAGTAAACACATAAACTAGTAATGTAGTTGCTTATTTTCATTATTAAGTATTATATATCGTACCTTACATTGTGTGCTATACTGTTGTACCACCGGCAGCAGAGTAGGTGTGTTTATACCAGCACCAGCACAAACACATGAATAATGTATTGCACTGTGACATACAAAGGCTACAATGTCACTAGATGATTAGTGCTCATCCAGCTCCATCATAATCTTATGAGCCCACCATCCCAAACCAGGTCTGTCACTGACCAGAGCCTTGTTAGGCAGTATATGACTGTACTTCTATGAACCTCAGTGTCCTCTTCTATGAAAATGGAATGATGGGCCAAGTGCGGTGGCTCAAGCCTGTAATCCCAGCACTTTGGGAGGCCGAGACGGGCGGATCACGAGGTCAGGAGATCGAGACCATCCTGGCTAACACGGTGAAACCCCGTCTCTACTAAAAAATACAAAAATCTAGCCGGGCGTGGTTGCGGGCACCTGTAGTCCCAGCTACTTGGGAGGCTGAGGCAGGAGAATGGCGTAAACCCGGGAAGTGGAGCTTGCAGTGAGCTGAGATCTGGCCACTGCACTCCAGCCTGGGCGACAGAGCGAGACTCCGTCTCAAACAAAAAAAAAAGAAAATGGAATGATGTTAGTACTACGTCAGGGGATTATGTGAGAATTAATTGGGATGATGCATGTAAAGATTCCGAGCAACTTTACATACAATCCTTCTCAAGATCAGGGCACGATAAATTTACATTTAAAATAACTAAAGATACAATTTGAAAAACTGGAGTCATAAATCAATAAAGTATAATATTTCTACTTTTCTAGCAAGTCCTAAATCAGCCTAGCTATAAAATTAGTAAATAAAATTCTCTTTGATTTTCTTTTTTCAATTATTACAAAGCAAACCTCTGAGATTTCAGGGTCAAAATTTTCCATTTATGTTTATTTGTTGCTATTTTTATTTCTGTCACTTTTTATGGGTTTGGTCCTTTTAAGTGAAAAGATAATGAGATGATCATGATACTTAGATCTTGAACAACTTATGCACACACACACACACACACACACACACACGTCTAAATTTCTTTTAAAATAAAAGTAAATTCGTCCTAGAAGTTAAAACATTGATAAGTGTCTAGCGGAAAGTAGACAATTATCTATCAGAGAATGTATCTACTTCTGCAGGTGATAGTAAAAGTCTAAATAAAACACTAGAATTTTACAAATAAATCAATGCTGTTTTAATCCACAAATTGGTTTCCAACTACCGATTTAGCCAAGTGATTCTTAAAAGGTATAAATATGAACAGTGAGTCTCATATCCTAGCTACCTATTACTACATAACAAGCAACGCCAAACCCAGTGGCGTAAGCAAGAGGAAGCCTTCATGGACCTCATGAATCTGCATTTGGGTTGGGTTCAGAGGGACTGGCTCATTTCTGCTGCATGTGGCATCAGTAGGGGCAGCTCCTGGGGCTGAGGTCATCTGAAGACTCAGTGTTCACCTGTCTGGAGACTGACAGCAGCTGTGGGCTGGAACACCCATCCCCAAGGCCCCTCCACACAGCTCCTTGGCTCCCACCCAGAATCTGGCTGAGTTCCAAGATCAAGCATCCCACGTGAGAGTGGGACAGAAGCTGTTTCCTCAGTTTTGACCTAGCCTCAGAGGTCCGGCATCAATTATCTCACTCTTAATTAGCTGAGGCTGACTTACAAAGAGCCACTAAGATTCAAGGAGAGCAGCCATGGACTCAACATTTGATGGGGAGTGGCGAGGTTCTGGTAGGGCAAGTAGGATGGGAAACATTTTTGCCACCATTTTTGGAAAACACTTTCTACCTCACTTACATTGCACTGAGTCAATGCAACATATTTATCTACTATGGCATTTTGCTCATGTCTTGTATCCAAATTAGAAATTCATTCATTCATTCAAAAAAAAAAAACATGCAGCGAGTTCTTGTTATGAGTTATGCACTTTACAAGGTGATGGGTATATCCACATTAATAGGCAAGATTAGATGCGAAAACTGTCAGTGCCTCTGCTTAAAATAAGTACTGCCTCGTAACATTAATAATTTGTTTGAGAGTGATTTAGAGCAGTTGTTAGAATCGAACTCAGGATCCAGATTGTCCAGGTGCTAATTCTCACTCTCTCGTGTGCGCTTGTCTATGATATGGGCAAGTTCTTGAAACTTCTCTGGGCTTCTGTCTTCTTGTCTGTAACATGAGACTAGTAATAGATCTGCCTGGTAGGGTTGTTGTAAGGAGGAAAGGTATTAATTCATGCAATTGGTTAGTGTCTGATAGTAAGCACTCAATAAATGTTAGCCATAATTATTATTATTTACTAAGATTAAAGTGGGCTTCAAATGTTTATGGCATAACAATAGGTGAAAAGGAAGAGAATTAGAAAATCAATAAAGCATACAATATCACTATAACAGAGAACAGAAAAACCTTATATGTGGAAGAAATGTTATATTGGAGAAAAAAGCAACAAAACATTTTAAGTGATGTGTTGGAGTGGAAAAACTACAGAAAATATTTTTCTTCTTATCTCTATATTCCAAAAATTTTTTCACACAAAAACGAATTGCTTGTATAATGTTTATATCGCTGACCTATAACTGAAATAATAAAGCTACTTCCCGTTACAAGAAAAATCAAATGTTTAAAGGTATACATCCTATGTACTTCCAGTTCCCTTTAAAATTCATCATATTGATCTGTGTTATACTTTGCTCTCGTCAATACAGCACACCTAGTGTTGCAGCCTATAGAGAAAGGAACGAAAAATGGCTTAAAACTAAATGACATGTTACAGTCTGAATTACTAATACATACTCAGCCAATCCCTGGTGCCCAAAAGACCATCTGTCTCCCTTTAATGTCTCCGATAACCATCTATATGTTTCACATTTATCACTCTGACCCTAATGCATTTGCCAAACACATGAATATTTAAATATCTAAAACTATTGCATCAACAGAAAATGTGACAGATTTACAGTTGGGGTTTTTTCCTTTGAGTAACCAAAGGAAAAAGCTGCGCACCTGTGCTGTGGACTGCAGGGCAACTCAGTTTCCCCTGAAGAGATCTAAGAACCCAAAATCTAGACCTTCAGGAATAACGATAGCTGTGCTTGTCAGTGCTTACTCTGTCCTAGGCTCCAGGCTGCTGTTTGTCCTCTGTTATCTCATTTCATCCTCCTAACAGTTCTACGAGGTCTGAAACATTATTAACTCCTCCTTACAGGGGAGGAAGCTAAAGCTCACAAAAATTAAATGACTTCCCACAGCCAGGAGGTGGCAGGGTTGGGTCTCAAACATCTTTTTTCCCAGCACCAAAACTGCCCTGACCACTGGCCTCCTGCAGCAAGCAGCTACCCACTCACAGCAGTGCTGCCACCGAAGGCTCTCAGCACTCGGGTTCACTGGGGTGGCAGGCAGAGTTTTAGCAATGACACTCCACCCGGAGCATTTCCTCACAGAAAAGTGAGGGCCAAGATTCCCACTAGGCCTCGCTGTCACAGAAGAGGTCACTTCCTTGGGCCTTACAAAACCATGCTGCTGCTGTCTCTTTCTTCATAACAGGACACGTACATCATCCTTACATGGGATTGGGAGTGGGTGTATTAGGCTGTTTTTGTGTCGTAAAGGAACGTCTGAGGCTGGGTAATTTACAAAGAAAAGAGGTGTAGTTGTTTCATGGTCTGCTGGCTGTACAGGAGGCATAGTGGCAGCACCTGCTTGACTTCTAGTGAGGCTTTTACTCATGGCAGAAGGCAACGAGAAAGCAGGCGGGTCACATGACGAGAGCGGGAGCAAGAGCGAGATGGGGGAGGAGCCACACACTTTTAAACAACCAGATCTCGTATGAAATCGGAGAACTCACTCATCACCAAGGAGCTGGCCCAAGCCATTCATGAGGGATCCGTCTGCATGATCCAAACACCTCCCACCAGGCCCCACCTCCAACACTGGGGGTTACATCTCAACATGAGATTCAGAGGGGACAAATATCCAAACCATATCAGTGAACGTATGCAATTAAAGAAAAGTTACAAGCCCAATGGCAAAGAATAACGGCATGAGAAATATCTAGACCAACTTACATCAACATCAAGCTTGCCGGAGAAATTCAATCCTGTAAGTCCAATTGGAGGTTCTAAGATGGTCGAAGGTGGGACCATGAGAAACGGGAGAAAACACTAACATGCAACATTTGGAATGAGAAGCGCAAAGGGCGACCTAGGCGGAGGGAGCTTTATAAAAAGCATGTGCAGCGTGAAGCTAGTAACTGTTGGTATTAAGCATTTTTCTAATCTGACGTTCATAAGTACTACTCCAGCTGAAATATAAACATTCCCTGAAAGGTATAGTGTGACTTTTATTGGGGTTTGTTTTGTTTTGTTTTTAGGATTGAAAGGATGAAAGAATCGGTTGTTCAAGAGCCAACCCCACCACCGCCCTCACAAAAAAAAAGATTCATCCGATTTTCTTCTTTTCAGGAACTGTCTGCTAGGGCTGAAGGCAACATTTTTCGTGAAGCCACCACGATCTCGTTGAACAACGTAATGTTAGCGCCAACACTTACCTTGGAACGCATCTCTGCCAAAAGCCTTATTTTCCAAAGGAGGAAACTTGGATGCACTTTTCCAAATTCACTTAGTTAATTAGTGAAGAGCCTCTCAGAAGGAGTAAGTTCAACATGTTGGCTCAAACAAGCCTTTCTTGTGAGTGTTTCCCTAAAAACTCCTGTTACAATGGAGCCATTGTTCCTTCAATAAGTCATTAACATGATTGCTGTTGAGGGATGACATTCATCCGAGGAAGAACTGCTCATCAGGCCACTTGAGGTCAGACTCACCCAACAGAGAAGCTCACATATCCTCCTTTAATGAATCCATTACATCAAAATTTGGAACCTATTGCAAACAGCTGAATCTGCCACAACCTGACTACGTGGGTTTTAGCATTAACTATCACTGACACTGTCCATTGAAATGATGTGCATAGTATATAAAGCTTTGTTTTCTAATACACTGAGGGAATTGGAGAGCCAGTTAAATAATCAAGCACTGTAATTAACACATTTCCATTTACATTGCCCCCATAGTCCCTCCTGACACACCTAGGAATCATAAACTCATAGGCTGCCAGCACAGGAAGCTGTCTGAGTGGTCATCGCAGCCCAACTATCTCACTCAGTGGTTCTCTGGTTCGTCTTCTTATCACATTTTCAAACATCAGAATCTTTGGTGGCACACTAGAAAGGCCCAAACAACTCACAACAACCCCAAACAAATCATCAAGAATCATGATGCTGTCATCCCAACAACATAACAGTGCCCAGAAGAACAAAGCCATCATCACCTTCCCATTGGGCCCCCTTCATCCAGGCGCCACTGTTTGACCAAAACTCATTTCTGCTCATCTCAGCTTGTCCTGACTAAACCCAAGCTCTCCTGGGCATGAGCTGGAAATGCTACTACTCTCACAGCAAGCCTGCCTGACTCCACGTCATTCCCCACAACAGCTCAGCTCAAATTCCTCCCGATAGACACTACTGAAGAGTATTTCTCTGACTGGAGCAATATAAATTCATTCACAAGTGATGTAAATCAGGCGACAGTCCTGTGAATGATCTAGGATACACCAGAGCGCCCTGGCCCAGTGCTTAAGAAACACTCCTCCACCCTAAAAATAAAATTTAGGGTAAAGACAGAGAACCATGAATGCGCTAAGAAACCTGAATTCTAGAATGGCTTCTTCCATTCATTAGCTATGTGACTGGAAAAGCAGTCTTTGATTTTCACACTATCAATGACACATTTGGAAGACATACTGTCTTAGGAGTCTTCTAGTTTAAAGTTTCGTGGTTCTAAGCAATATCACAGTGGTTCCCTGAATGGTGTTACCCTCTAAATCTATAGATGGTTCCTGAAAGATCAATTTACATAAATAACTTGCATGACTTTTCTCTCTGCTAGGTACTAAGCCAATTCTGTCATCAAAATGTATTTAAGCCACTAGTATAGAAGAAGCTATGCTAGCTGGCCACAGAATGAAGAACAGGAAACAGCCTAATAATACCAGTTTCTTGACAATCAGGAGGACTGGTTAAAGGCCAGGTAACACATCCCTTGTTAGAAACGCATCATCACATAATAATGATTTGGGTGTAAAGTAAAGTTTTTTCCCTGTGCTCTTCATCCTTCATATGAGCATAAAGCACACTTTTATCAACATAGAGAAATGGATCATTAAAAACATATGCATAACACGATGAAACATTTTACAAACTACACCAATTGACATAGCAAATAAAAAATGAACAAATTAAGACATAGGACTAAAAATAATAATTTTAATCCCTTTTAATTATATAGCAGTTAAAAAGTAAAAACAGTTTAAGAAAATCAAACTATCTTCCACAACTGCAAGTATTCATTGTAATAAAAGTTAATTAGCATTTTGTACCAATAAGACGGACTTTTTAATATCCTGAATTGTTTGAGTTTTCAATTTATTTTTTCTAGATCCCTTTAAAAATTGCATTTCTTCTCATTCAATATTAATATTTATCTTTAGACAAATGACTTAGTCACCACAAAACAGCATAGTGCCCAAGGCCGTGCCTATGAATTACGAAATGGCTTCAGAGACTCTCAAAGATTCTCCGAAGTTGCCACATAAAGAAATGCCAATTGATCCAACATAAAACCACTCAAGGAAATTTCATCCAGGGTTTGAATCCCAGGACTACTGGAAGCAGTGTTATCAAAGCTCCCTGAAATGCCTCAGTGAAACTCATTACATTCCTGGCTGCAGAATCAGCCCATCTTTCCCAGGACCTGCTCACTCCTGGGCATGGGGAAGGCTGCCCATCCCAGGTATCAGCAGGTTATCTAAGGGTCTGCTCTGACCTGCGCTTGAAATTCTAGAGGGATTCCTGTTTCAAGGCTTCTGAGTTCCCAGAATTTGGGGTTTGACATGGACACACCCTCCCACTTGCTTTAGTTCAATTTTACCAGACAGTTTGAATTTTTGTAGAAAGTTGAATAATGGCCCCCAAAGGAAATCCATGCCCTGATCCCTAGAACGTGTGAATATCACCTTAGGCAGGAAAAAGGACTTGGTAATTGTGTGTAAGGATCTTGAGTTGAGAAGGTTATTCTGAATTATCCAGGTGGGCTCTAAATACACTCATGGTGTCCTTCTCACCGAGAGGCAGACGGAGAGTTGACAGGAAGAGGAGAAAGCCATGGACAAGGCAGGCAGGGGTTGGCGCGGGGTTGCCACATGCCAGAGAATAGCAGCAGCCACCAGAAGCTGGAAGGGACAAGGCACACATTCCCCCTTCAGCCTCCAGGTGAGCAAGCCTCTGCTGAGATTCATTTCAGCCCCGTGACATTGATTTGGACTTCTAGATTCCAGAAACCTTAAAGCTGTTGTCGTAGCCACCATGTTTGTGGTAGTTTCTTACAGCAGCCACTGGAAGCTAATACAATTTTCAAATGGACTTTCCACTATTTTCCACTGATCATGACCTCAGAAGCAAACTTGGATATGGTATTAAGCATCCCTAAAAGACCTTGTACAGACACATCTATGCGTATGGCATTAAACACCCCCAGGAGACCCTCTGCAGACAGTATCTCTGCTCATGATATGCAACGCCTGTCAGAGATCCTCTGCAGACAATCTCTATGCTTGTTGTTCCAAGAACCACTCTCATGACTGGTTTTTTTTTTTGAAAGAAACACCCATTTTTGTTGATGTTAATAAGCAATTCAGCTTGCTAAACTCAGGAAAATATAATTTTAGGTTCCGGTCTTGGTAATTAGTCTTCCTTTATATGCAAATACAACTAGCATTTTCATGCAAAGTAGCCAAAACTAAGGAAAAAATTTAATTCTATTTTCAATCTACTGAACAGTTGTAATCATATTTATTTGTCAGCTCAGACTCAATCCCAATTTTAGGTCATAGAGGAAAGTTTTCAAATAAACAATTTATCTAAAATATGATCAATTTAAGAGGATTTAGTAAAAACAGAACAACTTTCTAGAAGTGGCTCTTTGTTAATAAACTTGGATCCTACACAGGCTTTGAGATATGTGTGATTTCCAACAAATGTGGTGTTAAATAAACACTTCCATATAGAAATATAATAAGTGCAACCATCCTGAATTGGGACTGCTGCCTAATGTGTTTCATTCACAGCAAATTCTCATTAGAAACACCTGGGCCCATCCCTGCTGCCCCTGATGAGTGCTGCTACCTGCTGGCCACAGTCATGCTGTCTGCCAGCCAGGAGGTGCCGAGCAACCAGATCATCACCCCGAATCTCCAACCTCACAATGATGCCATTGGTGCATTCACTGTCCTGTGATGGAGAATTTCCCACATAAATGATTCCCACTCACCCAGACACGGAGCCAATGAAGTCTGAGGGCACAGCAGGCAAATGCCATTGTACGTGGAGAACTAACGTTGTTCACAGTGGTGAGATCAGCAAAGTCAAAAGTGGCATTTTATCATAACACAGACAGAAAATGTGCAAAATTACTCACCTTTTAACATCTCAAATATGAATACAACTTTTGTTACAGAAGCAGTTTTCAAGCTATAAACTCTTTTAGACCCCACAGGCCGCTGCACCACCTTGGAGGTGATCACTTTGCTCATTCCTGGAAGTTGCTACAGGAACTAAGCCGCATCCAGACATTGACTAGTTATAATGATAGATTCTGGAAAGATGGGAGCTGTTTATTTCCTTTTTTAACCTTTTGAGAATCTTGGAAACATTGAATCATTTCATGCAAGTTTATGTACTTTAAGCAACGATATATCCAGGAATATTTTAAAGTAAGAGAAAGTTAAAAATGATCCAGGAAGATTTTAAAGAGGAAGTTTGTATACACACACGTACACACACACATGCCCATACATGTGGGCGTGTATAAATATATATAAAATATGACTCTAGGTATGTATGAGATGAGATTCCCAGCAGCTGTAACTTGGACCAAGCTGAAACTCAGAGCACAGTAAGAACTTCTTTGCCTCACCCACTTAGATGCTCATGTGGACCAATGTTTTAATCTTCCCTGGGACATTAGTGAAGGATGGAGGGAGCATGGGGCCTTGTGTGCCTAAGGGAGTTGAGAAAAGGAAGTCACCAGGGCAGGAGGAACAACCAGAGCAGCGGTGGGGACCGTGACTAAGGCCAGCCTGCCCTGAACGGCCATGTGTTCTCTGACTGATGGCTGCAGGGGCCTCACAACCTCCCATTTCCAGAGCACGTACACACCGTGATCGGGCTGACCCCACAAGCACTGGAGCACACTGCCCTGAACACTGGGACAGCTCGGTGGAGGCTCAGGACTGGGCTCCAGTCACAGCCAGCCTGTTGTTCCGTAAGGTGGGACGGGAGTGGTGCTGCGGGCTGAACGCCTCCATGATGACCTATCCAGTGGGCTTTTTCTCTCTGTTCTTGGCAATCTTGGGGTAGAGTTGATATTTTCTCCTGGTACTGAATGTTCAGGACCCACTGGACCGTGCAGCTTCCTCCTGGATCCCTTCTCCTCGCCATCCACTTTGTCTCCATACCCTGGCCCTATATCATGTCCCCCGCCTTCTTCTCCCAGGGGAGCTGCGGGCTCTCTGCTCTTTGCAACCAGCACTGCAGCAGACACAGGACTGTCCCCAGAGATGCTGATGCCCTAACCCCTCTGTGGCTGCATTTGGAGACAGGGCCTTCAAGACACAAGTAAGGGTGAATGAGGTCATAGGGCTGGATCCCTAATCCAGTATGACTGGTGTCCTTATAAAGAGAAAAAGAGACACCAGGGATATGCACAGAGAGAAGGTCATGTGAGGACAAGCAGAGAAGGCAAGCCAAGGAAAGAGGCCTCAGGAGAAACCAACCCTGCCAACACTAACAGCTGGACCTTGGACCTCCAGCCTCCAGAACTGCGAGAAAACAAATGTCTGTTGTTTAAGCCACTCAGTCTGCAGGCCTTTGTTATGGCAGCCCCAGCAGACTAATGCACATGGATCTCAGACACAGGACTCTCTGCTCAGTAACTACAACGACCCTGGAGACGTGCCTGACTCTATCTCAGGCTGGCAAGAGCCACCTCCATACTCCCTTCTCCAGGAGCAAGGACCCAGACCCATCCTGAGGCCTGGCACAAGATGCTACCAAGGGCATCGGTCTGTGAAGCCTACAGACAGTTTTGTGAAGAACTGTTGCTCCAGATGAAGATGCTGGGGTCCCAGTGACCCAGGTCTCCTGGGGAGGTAAAAAGCCACAGCCTGAGCCTGTCTCCCTTCTCGCTGAGCAGCTGTAGCTAGGCTCCCCCTTCCAGAGCCCTGCACAGCGACGGCACAGTAGACAGGGGGCCCCACCCCCTGCAGAACTCCCCACCCCACACACTGCCCTCTGCATGTGACCACCACACCTTGACCATGCTTTAATTCGACTGTAATTTACTGGGACCATCAAGTCATTTTCACCCTTTTCTTGTAACAGTGGCAGATACAAACATTAACAGATGGAAAACTGTTTTTCTATTTTAAATGTCTCCATGGGATAAACCACTCGCAGATGATACTACCTGATCGTGTGGACTGGCTTATCAAATAAAACTCTGCTGCCTACATTTTCTGGAGGGTGTGATGTAACAGGAGTAGTCAAGTGATCTTTATTTTCTAAATCTAACCTGAAATTTATATTAGTATCAAGAAGCAAAATGAGAGAAAATAAAATCACTTGCATAAAAAAGAGCTATCCATCCTAAAATGAAATATATAGAACTCAACAATATTTCAAGGAAAAAATACAAAACCTTATGACTTTTTTTCTTTGCAGTGTTTCAGGATTTGTACGGCTAGGGTGACATGGAGGCTGAGTGAAGCCAAAAGGTAAGTCACTTCCATTTCCTGGATAGAGTTGTGCAAGAAAAACCCAGACTGCGATGGAAAAAAAGGAGGCCCAGGGCCCCTTGGTGGGGAGCCAGCTGGGACGGGGGGTGCACAGAGTCCTGGAGGAGGTGGAAGAAGAGGTGGTGCTCTTAACAAGACCTCTCCTCTCCATTTGGATGCACATGAAGCACTGGATTGGAGAACGGCAGAGGAGGAGGAGGGAGAAGGAGAAGGGAGGGGAACATAGCCTGGTAGCCAAGGGGAGGGTCTGAGGAGAGACATGAGGGACACTTCGGTCTCAGAGGAACCATGACCCTAAGCACAGAGGTCAGGATGTATTTACTCCCTGCCTAATGCCCCACAGGATTGTCAAAAGCATTAAGATCCACTCAGCTGCTCCTCACCTGCACATCAAGGGCTTTTCTCTCCAGATAGTTTTACTAGAAGGCTGTGGCACTCAAATCACAGACTTGGACTTGTCCAGGCTAGCAGTCATTTCTGAGTTTTCATCTCCTTCTATCACAGGATAAACTTACCAAGAGTGTTGCGTTTTGCAGAACTGTGTTGAACCACTACTGGAAGGCTCCTTGTCTCTCTGTAGGAAAAAAAAAAAAAAAGCCTTTGTTTCTTTATTACTATTATTAATAACCAAAGACTAAGTATCAATAAAGACCAAAACGAGTGAAGAAAGTGGCAGCCTTTTACTTGCAAATTTGCACGCACTCTCGCGCGAGGTTCGCTGGTCCGCAGAAAAGGGGCCAGGGAAGTCGAGCTGGCGTTCTCGGGTCAGGTTCTCTGAGGAAATCACCCGGGCGCCTTCCGGCGGCGGACTTTTATGCATTGTTAAGGGAAAGGGGCGGGCCGCGGGTGGTACAGGGGCGTTTCCATAGGCGTGGCTAGATAGGTTTCGGTTTTCCCAGATTGACGTCACGTGGCGCATGCTCAGTTGATCTGCATTTTCCCGGGCGCGGGTAAGTTGGTGATGAAGCACCCGGAAGCAACAGGTACTGCTCCATCTTGTTCACCTTCCTCCATCTTGTCCCTTTTCCCTCACCCATACAAAGCCGTGTTTTACTGCCTGCAAAATTCCACCTAAAAGCAAGAGAACTGCAAAGAACTGAACTCCCACAGCCCTTCCACCATCTCCCACTAGTACACGGGGCAGTGAAACTTAATGCCATGTAGTTGGTACCCCTTCCATCTCCAGCATCTTTGGACAGGAATATACTAACAATGAAGACACTACCTATCACAGTTTGTAGGCTAGAGCTAACATCATTCGACAGGGAAAGGTCATACAATTCAGCACTTAAGAAAACTGAGGCCGGGAGCGGTGGCTCACGCCTATAATCCCAGCCTTTGGGAGGCTGAGGCAGGTGGATCACAAGGTCAGGAGATCGAGACCACCCTGGCTAACACAGTGAAACTCCGTCTCTACTAAAAATACAAAAAATTAGCCAGGCAAGGTGGCGGGAGCCTGTAGTCCCAGCTACTTGAGAGGCTGAGGCAGGAGAATTGCGTGAACCCAGGAAGCGGAGCTTGCAGTGAGCTGAGATCACAGCACTGCACTTCAGCCTGGGCAACAGAGCGAGACTCTGTCTCAAAAAAAAGAAAAAGAAAAAAAACTGAAAATGAACTGAACAACTGAGAATATTACTAAGAAAGTTAAAAATTGAAAAACACAAGAAAATTAGAGCAATGGAAATAATAAAATATTGGAACAAAATGTTTCAGATCTCTGAAAAATTGGAGTGCTTCACAGGAAAATCTTATATAAAGTAGACATTTTTTCTTTAGTTAACTTTTAAACAGTGAATGCAGAAGTTAAACTGGAATGAGTGAAAGAAATCCAGACATAGAGGAAAATAATGTTTCAGAGCTCAGTGCAGGGCCAGGAAGAGAAAGGAATGGGTGGAGTCCTGCCTGAACCTCTGCCCATCCTCCCACCCACCTCCCCATTCCCCGTCTGCACACCAAGAGAACAGCAGAGCACCTCCTGGCCTGGTCAGCTGCCTGGTCTTCCTAGGGGCAAAAACCAGAAACTCCCCATTCTGTGTTGCCTTGAGCTCTCTCCTGCACCTCTCCACCCTCAGCCACAGCCAGTCAGTACTGGCCACTCCACCTGCAGCCTCAGGACCAGTCTTCCACAAAGGGCACAAATGCGAAGAGAAGCTCTGGAAAGCTCTCTGAGACTTGCCATCCCATCTTGTTCCTCGGTTCTGACTTCTGCCTCATTTCCCTGGGTCGTCCTTAGGGCTCCCCATCCAAGTAAATGCCCAGGCCCCAGGCCCTGCAGGAGCGAAGTGCCTGATTGTTTGTAGTCCCAGCCAAGGCCTGCGATGAACCCTGGCCAGCATCGCATAAAGTCTACTTTCCCACAATTGTTCAATTTCTAATAGTCCTGAAAAATACCAGGGGAAAAAATGGGATTTTCACTTTAGTGGACGTATTTCTAACTAGACAGGTCAAATCATGGATAAAAACATTGTATGTATATAAAATGTTAAGCAAATTGTCCTGAAATACCCATATAATACCTTGTCAAGAATTAAATTCTGATTGTGTATTTATTTGGAAAGTGCGAAGAAGAAAATAATTCACAACAAATAACTCACACATGTCTAAGTTTCTTATCTTTCTGACTGTGTTACCAAGTGGTAAGTGGAAAGGACATCAAAAACTCCCCCATAAAACAAATATTATGGTGATAAGGCTCAAGTTTAGGTCATTGTGGCTCTGATGAAACTGAAATATCTCTTTTTTAGCGAACGGCGCCCTCTTATGTTATAAGCACAACATAATGTTTTTGTTAACATATTTGGGTTTGCTGCTTTCTTAGGTGACACTCCTACCTTGGGGTTTT
>NW_012114655.1:2732316-2741783 GCF_000951035.1 Colobus angolensis palliatus | reverse complement strand
CCACCACTCCCAGCTGCTTTGATCTTTCTTAGACAACTGTACATCAGTAAGTTCAGAGAAGTAATGAAGCACCAGCAGCATCCTGGATAGAGTCCCTGATGAGACAGACAGACCGTGTGGACATTAGCGGGTGGCACCGGGAACCTTAGGATACACTAAAACATGAAGCTTCTTGAAATCGAGGCATTTAACAGAAAATAAGAGATCACTAATTACTTTGAGGAGGGAAATACTGTGCGGAAAAGATATTGAGAAAGATATTTCAAACTGGGTGAGGTAGCTCACGCCTGTAATCCCAGAAGTTTGGGAGGCTGAGGCTGGCGGATCACTCGAGGTCAGGAGTTTGAGACCAGCCTGGCCAACATGGTGAAACCCTATCTCTACTTAAAATACAAAACATTAGCCAGTCATGGTGGCACACAGCTGTAATCCCAGCTACTCCAGAGGCTGAGGCAGGAGAATCGCTTGAACCTGGAAGATGAGGTTGCACTGAGCTGAGATGAAGCCACTGCATTCCAGCCTGGGCAACAAAGCCAGGCACTGTCTCAAAAAATAAATAAATAAATAAAGGAAGATGTCTCGAGTTCGTGCTTTTATAACTTTCTAACCCATTAAAAGGATTGAATGTCGTGCACCCACAGAGCAGGCTGAGGACTTGGGAGGCACTCAGTTAATTTGAAATCCTTGCTGGTCCACAGGCCAACCTCGTGACCTTGGGCAAGTCATCTTCTCCTAGCTTCAGTTTCCACATTTCTAAAATTCGTAAAGAGGGACTTCCCCAGGGATACTGCTGGATTCCGTGAGATTCTCCACATTATGTTCAGTCATTCCGAGAAGCAGCCAGGGTGCCCTGGGAGGAGCCTGGGAAGAACTCCTTTGTAGGAGGACCGTGGGGCAGCAGGGAAGGGGAAACCACGGGCAATGGGACCACACTAGCACTGCACCAGGGCACCTGCCCAGAATACGCAGGGGCTCAGGAAGCATCTGCTCACAGAGAAGGTGAAGAGCGCTTTAATGAATGAAGCCATTGCTGAGCAGCCTGCAGACGACCTTGCCTGGCGACCACCTACTCAGGTTCAGGAAACTAAAATGATCCTTACTGCCTGAGAGGAGTCACCCTCGGATCCATCCAGCAATGAGTAGACGCTCTTGCCAAGGTCTGGCAGTCTTGGCCCTTCCCACAGCCTTATGGCTTCCTTTGTTGGCAAGTCTCTCCCTCCCTGGAGATCTGTGCTGCCCCGGGCAGCAGCCACTGACTACACGTGGAACTTGAGCATATGCAGTTGGGATGTGCTGTAAAGGAAAGTCACACGCTGGCTTTGGAAGACTTGGCACTTTTTTAAAATGTAAAAAAAACCTATTCATGATTTTATGTTGATTATTCATTTTCATGATAATTAAGGTGTCTTAGGTTAAATAGAACATATTATTAAAATAAATGTCACCCATTTCTTTTCAATTTTTTTACTGTGGCTACCAGAAAATTAAAATCACATAAGGCTCACCTCACACTTCTAACAGACAGTGCTGCACTAGACTTCAAGGGTTGAGGGTAGAGATTGTGTTGCTCTTTCTTGATTCCCTGGAGCTCAGGAATATGCATGACTATGCATGACTGTCCCAGTCTTTTTCATCCTGCGGACCTATCAGCAATGGATCTGAACAGTTCTCCTCTGTGATCTCTCGTGGCCTTGTTTCTACTGTTCCTAAACTCAGGGCTTACCGCTTCCGTTTCTTCAAAATCCTCCCTGGCATATAATCTAGTGAAGAACCCTGGAAGCACAGAATCACAGGCTTGGAGTGCAAATGTAATATCTTTCCCACCGCTGCCGAATCCCCTTCATATTTCTCGCTTTGCGAATGAGATTGCAAACGCACCCATCTCCCATTGATTTCTCTGTTCAGATCCTGGTCAATGATGCAACACAGAAATGAAACAGGAATATAACCACGAATAGTCTTCTCAATTTGATACAGACAGCCCTGCTCATGGCTTAGATTTAAACTCCAAAAATTAAAAGTAGAAGAGCCATTTCTTAGTCTCCAGCTCCCGGGTTCAGTTGCTCTGAAAGGCCGTGGGGAGGTTGGATTGATAACAATGTGTCCAGCTGATGGGTATTTAGACTAAAAATTAAAGCCAGAGTGAAGTTTCTGGGAGCCCAAGTTTTGATCAACCACAGAATAGAAACCCCATGACTCTTATTATGAAGCTACTTTTCTTTCTTTTTTTTCTCAACGGAGATTTACTCTGGCTGGTTGCTGAATTTCCATCACCTAATTTTTAAAGCAAATGTAAGTCTTCCTAACATTTATCACAGAATGCTATCTCTGTGGTTTCCCACTATAAAACAGAATCTTAAACTACCTCTTATCTAATTCCTATCAAAAGCCTAAACAAGAGACAATATATCTATAGAGGATTATTTGGAAGATATATAATCTGTCCACTTCCCTAAAAAATCCCTGCATTCTACATTTGAATTAAGTCAGATTATCAGAAGTCAAAATACACAAATGATCATTTCAGCTTAGGGTTCACCTAACAATACATTCAAGAGATGCATTTTTATACCATGCCCTCAGTGTGTGTAACAGATCGTTTCAAGAAAAAAGTTCACAAAATTCATTGCTGCATTGCTATAAAAATGTTAACATACGATTTGCTAGCTATGTGTTCTCAGACCCCCGTATAAATCCCAAGTAGAGAATTGTTTTAATGTCAACTTGAAGAAAAGTTCATAATCGTCTGTATTTTCTCTTCAAATAAAAAATACTGTGTACCTGTTTCAGTATTGAGTAGTTTAAAATCTGCCCAAAAAAACAAATAATAATAATAATAATAATAATAAAAAAACCTAGATCCTGGATTCAAGAGATCTAGAAAACTTATGTAAGAAACAAACAATAAGTATCTGAATAAAATCTTTTAGATAACAGAAAAAGAGGGAAGATTTCTTATCTCACTTCTAAAACTACATAAAATCACCGCCAGAAAGGGATAAGACAAAGGGAAAAACTGCAGGCCAGTCTCACTGTTAAACATAGATGCAGAAGTCTTCAACAAAATGTTAGCAAAATAAATCCATCATTGAACAAAAGGGCTAATACATGGAGTTCAAGCCATTTCAACACTAGGATGTCTGTTAAGGTAACTTCAAATGAATGGTTTGTGAAAGCAGAAAACCATCTGATTATCTCAATAGATCTGAGGAAAACACTAAAATTTTAAAACATCTATAAATTTAAAAATAAACTCATAGAAAGCTTAAAATGAAGAAAAACTTTGTTATCCCAATTAAAAGAGTATACCACAGATCTTCAATGTTAAAACAGCAAAAAGATTTGCTTTAGAATCTGGAAGAAGACAAAGACACCTCTTGTGCTACTAGTCAACATTTTATTGGTGGCCCCAGCCACAGAAAGAAAAAAGAAAAGGAGGAGGGAGGAAGGGAGGGAAGGAAGGAGGGAAAAGGAAAAAGAAAGGAAGGAAGGAAGGAAAGACGGAAGGAAGGAAGGGAAGGAGGGAGGCAGGCAGGCAAGAGAAAGCAAGAAAGGAAGGAAGGAAGGAGAAAGCAAGAAAGGAAGGAAAGAAGGAAGAAAGGAAGGAAGGAGAAGGAAGGAAGGAAAGAGTGCAAGAGGGAGGGAAGGAGAGACCGGGAGGGAGGGAAGAAAGAAAGGAAGAAAGGAGAAAGAGAAAGAAAGGGAGGGAGGGAAAGAAAAAGAGAAAAAAGAAAAAAGAAGAGAGAGAAAGGAAGGAGGGCAGGAGGAAGGAAGGAAAAGACAAAGTTAATGACAAACTCATTATTTTTTATTTATGACTGTCCATAAAGGAAAAGCCCTTGGAACTAGTAAGGGAGCGTACACCTGTTGCTAGATAAAAGGCAAATGTGTCAAAGGTGACAGCTTTCGTATGGACCAACACAATCTAAGAGAGAATTGTAATGGATAAATAACCACTGTTTTCTATAGCATCAAAAAATGTTTAAAAATCTAAGAATAAGAAATGTACAAAAACTACTTGAAGAAGTCTATAGACTTTCTTGAAGGATCTTTTCAACAGCCCAATTAAATGGAGAAATGTACCATGTCCTTAGGGAGAAAAATATAATGTTGTGTTTGAAAGTGAACTTTCCTTCAAAATAATTTAACAATAAATATTACTTCCAATGAAGTTCTCAAAGCAATTTGTTTTTATAAAACATGATAAATTTATTTTAAAAATTAATTGGTAAAAAATTCAAAGCAATGAAGACAGAACTCAAATGTAATATAGTCTGATAATAATTAAATGTATTTTTCTTCATTTAAGAAGACAAGTAGGCCCATGGAATAAAAAATAAAATTCTGAGAAAGACATATTTATATATGGGAATTTAGAATATGATAAAAGTGGCACTTCAACTAGTCGGGGGTGAATATTGGGACAATTATCTGTCTCTCTGGGAAAACATAAAACTAAATTTCTGCCTCTTCCCATTCCCAGAAGTGAATCCTAGATGGAAATAAGTGCCACATATAATAATTTTATATTATGTAAGTAAACTTACTTAAGCAACACAAATTAACCCATTTTAGAACTAAGAGTTTTGACTACCTATTTTTTAAATTCTATGTAAAAAATTATTCTAAAAATTTAAAGACATAAAATGTATCAAAAATCTTCCCACTAAAAGAACTCAGCCCCGGAGAGTTTAATCAGTGAATTCTATTGAACTCTGAAAGGATAAATTGTATGTGAACTTTTGTAGAAAATAAAATAGGTGGGAACACTTCCAAGTGTACTTTATTAAGCTATTATAACACTAATTTTAAAGAACCTGACAATGATGTGCAACATATAGAACAAACTTAGGATTATAATATATACAACATTCCTAAAAATCATTTAGAATAAAGATAACCCAGTGGAAAAATTAATACACGCCACGCACACAGAGTTTACACATACACAAATCTCTAAAGTACAAAAAGAGCGCCATCTTCAGCAGTAACTACAAAAATACAAAGGAAAACAACAATAAGATGAAAAAAGCCATTATCTATCATATTGGAAACCATTTTTTAAAGTGATAGCAGCCAGCGCCATGGTGGCTGGAAGAAATGGATTTGCCTGTGAACTGTGGAGGCCTGTCTGGCGAGGAGGAGAGTGAGAATGTCTATCAGAAATGTAGAGATACTTAGAAGCAGTCATTAATGTATATCAGTCTATACATCTAAAATAAATCATGTAAGTACAAAATAATGAAACAGTGAAGGTAAGAGCAGAAGTTAACAGAAAACAATAGAGAAAATGAAGAAACCAAAAACTTGTTCTACATTCAAAATCCATAAATGTGATAAACTCTCCAGTCTACTGATCAAGAAAAAAGAAAGCTGTATCCACCAATAACAATGAAAAAGTTGTCATCACTGTTAACTCCCACATATGTTAAAAGAATAGATAACAGGAGAATGTTATGAATTAATGCCAAGAAATGTGGGGGCAAGACAGTCAAAATGAACAAATTCTTTGAAAAATACAATGTACCAAAATTGACTTAAAAATAAAAAAGAGGCCGCGCGCGGTGGCTCACGCCTGTAATCCCAGCACTTTGGGAGGCCGAGGTGGGCGGATCACAAGGTCAGGAGATCGAGACCACGGTGAAACCCCGTCTCTACTAAAAATACAAAAAATTAGCCGGGCGTGGTGGCGGCGCCTGTAGTCCCAGCTACTCGGGAGGCTGAGGCAGGAGAATGGCATGAACCCGGGAGGCAGAGCTTGCAGTGAGCCAAGATCGCACCACTGCACTCCAGCCTGGGCGACAGAGTGAGACTCCGTCTCAAAAAAAAATAAAAATAAAAATAAAAAATAAACATAAACAGCTTTATAAGTGTAAATGAATTTATCATAAACTTTCCCACCAAAAACACTCAAGCCCCAGAGTTTAATCAGTGAATTCTCAGACTTTCAAAGAATGAATTGAACGTGAACTGTAATAGAAAATAAAGGAGGCGGGAACACTTCCAAGTGTAATTTATTAGGCCATTATAACATTAATTTTAAAGAACCTAACAAACATTGCAGAAAAAGAAAATTACAGACTAGTGTCTTTCATAAACATAGACACAGAACTTTTTCACAAAATATTTGCAAATCAAATCTAATAAATTATAAAAATAGTAATACAAAATGGTCGACCAAGTAGGGTTCTTCCCAGGAAAGTAAAGTTGCTTTAACTCTCTAAAGTCGATCAATAGAATTCACAATGTTAACAGTGATGTAACACAGAAAAAGTATTTACCAAAATCCAACACCCATTCATGGTATTTGCCAAACTAGGTATGCAAGGGAACCTCTTCAATTTGATAAAGAGCATCTTTTTTAAAAATCTACAGATACATTACAGTTAATGGTAAAACATTGAGCACTGTCTCCCTCAGGCTGAGAAACGGTCCAGTATTTCCAGTCTCACCACATTTATTCCATTTCACCTCCGTCCCCCCAGAAGCCCCTTCAACGAGAGCACTGGGATGCCCCCACCCCAAGCTCACAAGGGTGGAATCAGTTGGCAGAAACACAGGATTTAAAGTTGCTTCTGTCAAACTCCTGGGCCTGTCATCTTAACCACTACCAGTGTTGCTCAGCTGCTTCAAGAAATAGTACGGATTTTCTTTTTTTAGAACAAAACTGATGAAAGAAAGTATCTAATTTTACCTCTCCAAGGTCAAAAAAGGTTTTAGCTCTCTCCGACACAAATAGCACACACACCCTCAGGCACCTGGCAATATTTTTAAGATCCCTCTAGAAATAACTGTTCCTCTGAAGAGACCATTTTCAGTGATGAGTCACCCCTTCAGTCTCCCTGGGCTTCATAATAGCAAAACCTGTTGGAAGTTAAAGGGGAAGGGGGAGGTGGGAGGCAGACGGAAGGAAGAGCCACCAAGGGCGTCCGCCAGACAGCCGGGGGAGCTGCCGAAATTTTCTCACCTTCTTCTCCTCTTACTGTCATATTCCTTTTATGTCTTGATCTCTCTAACGGGGGTTAATACCAAAGGCCTGTTTCTGATTCTACGATCAAAAGGAGAGATAAGGGAGGAAGTTCTTCCTTTATGGTGTGCTTTGACGGATGTGGTTATAGGGTCCGTGAAAGTAGACAAACCAAAAAACAGTAAGATGTCAGGAAGCATCCTGGTAGAACCTCCATCAAGCATGCTGGCGGGGCAGGGAGGAAGTATAAGGGGTGCTTGGAGCCTGTGGTACACCAGCAAGCCAAAAGCCAGAGAGAACCCAAATCATCCCCACCAGAACCGTCTGCCAATTCTCAGAACTTTCCGAGGCACCACAGTGTCTCATGGGAAGATTTTAACATCTCCCGGCATTACAGACAAGAATCTTGGAATGACAGATCCAGATAGAACACTGTGTAAAGACACCCTCAAATACCTTCCTCCAGCCTAGCGATCTCCTCTGTTAGATCCACCATAGATGCTATATTACATGTTTCTGATGGGGAAGAGAATTGAAATGGAAGCCACATGCATGCCTAAAAAAATTCTTTCTCTCCTTATATTAGATGTTGAATTTTTAATTTTGGTTTCATGAATGAGAAACATAAACCTGACTTCAGAAAAATGTGTGTTGATCCGGAATGGAGGAGGTGTTTTGCCGTAAAAATATACATATATACCATTTGCCATTCAGAATTTCATAATCACATCTCTTTTTAAAAAAGAAAAGGAGAATTATAACTTTTCTCATTATAACTTTGAGTCTTGTGTTATCTTTGGGACTAACACAATTTCACAGTGAATATTTTAGAACTGCAGTGGACACTTGAGAAAAATTTTGATTCCACTTTAGAGGCACTATAGAACAAAAGGGACCCAGGATCTCCAACACCCACTGGTTAGCACACTGTGGTATGAGGAGGCTTCAGAAAGAAACAAGAATCCCGAAATTGTGTCTTTAACAAATTCTTTAAGGGGACAGACAACAGCTCTTGTTGGTTTTATCTGCCCACGCCTCCCTCTCTCTTCCACACTTGTCCTTTGCCTTCGGCTCTTTCATCCCTTCCAGCCCTTCCCTAGCTCGCTAGTCCATCTGAATCACCTTGAAGCTAAACAAGCTGACAGGGAGCCCTTAAAAGTAGACTTTAATCCATGGACTAGGCCAAAATTAAGAAGTATAATCAAAGACTTTCCTAAGTCTAAAAAAGGTGACAGTCTACCAAGAGTAGCTCAGAAAAGCTGTAACCCCAACTGGCAGACACATCAAGTAGCCTGCAAGCTGGCAGGCCTTTACGATGCAAAAGCCTTGATGGAGAGGTTCACTGTGGAGGACATCGAGGGCAGTGGTTCCATGGAACCGCTGACGGGTTCAACAGGGTTGCCAAGATAGGACCAGCTTTCTTATGGGTTATACAAGACAACAAACGTGTAAAGATTCCCTGAGGTCTTCAGTCTGGTAATCAGAGGGCTGATGAAGCCGCTGGAGGTTGGTAAGCATATTTACAAATTCAGGCATAGACTCTGATGCCAGAGGGACCACAGCTTAGACATTTCTATTGGTCAATTGCTTAAAACCTGAAATCAGAGATTTTATTAGATTAAACTTGAGGCCAGAAAATTAGCCCCTTTGAAATGCAACTACAGCATCTGAAAGAATATTCTGACAATGTAAAAGATTAAAAATAAGACACAACTCAAAATTACCTTTAAAGTGGCCGAATCAAACAGTTATATGCCCTAACATGTAGAAACAATTGCTTAACCCCACAGTAGGAGAGGGTCCCAGATAAAGACCCTTGCAGATACTGCAAGCAAAGTGCCATTGAAAAAACTATTGGATGTGAAAGGTAAGAAACTGAAGTAGAAAAATATTGTTACAATAAAAACCTTAGCTGAATTGAGTTTAACAAAGTTTCACTGACCAAAGAACGAGTCCAGAATAGGCTCTGAGACTCCAGCTCAGCCACCTGGTGGAAGAGGATTTATGAACAGAAAAAGGAAAGTGATGAACAGATAACCCAAGTGAGGTGCAGAAACAGCTGGATTGGTTACAGCAGGGTGTTTGCCTTATTTGAACATGGTTTGAACAATTGGCCACCTTTGATTGGCCAAAACTCAGTGGTTGCCACCAGAAGAAGCTACAGTCTGTTTACAACTCCATTTAGGTTACAGTTCACTTTACACAGGGAAAACCTTAAGCCAAACTTAAAATATATAAGGAGTCAGCTTTCAGCTAAATTTGATTTAACAATATGATGCCTGCTGGGTGCAGTGGCTCACACCTGTAATCCCAGCACTTTGGGAGACCAAAGCAAGCAGATCACTTGAGCCCAGTAGTTCAAGACCAGCCTGGGTAACATAGCAAGGTTCTATCTCTACAAAAAAAAAAAAAAAATACAAAAAATCAGTCAAACATGGTGGTGCATGCCCCTACCCAGCTACTCGGGGAGACTGAGGTAGGAGGATCGCCTGAACCTAGG
>NW_012114655.1:2729773-2731756 GCF_000951035.1 Colobus angolensis palliatus | reverse complement strand
GGAGGGAAGGGAGAAGGAAGGGAGAGGGAAGGGAGCGGGAAAGAAAGGATGCCCACACAGGAGAGAAATAAGCGTCTGGCTCCCCCCACCGTTGTGCAGCCTCTCCCTGAGGGATGCCCAGCTGATGGACACCTTCAGTGATCCCCAAACTCTCCATGCCTAAGCCTCTAACTGACCCTCTTGGACATTTCTTCCTTCTTTGTGATGCCAGGCCTGCTGATTTACGCACAGAAGAGGTTACAGAGCAGGTTTATTTGCCAGCTAAAGCTAAAGCAGCAAAGGAGGGAGAGGTTCATCCCTACCCTTCTGCACTCCCTCATTAGTATTTTGAAGAAGAAGAATGGCCTGACCTTTCTCCTCTGGAGGACACTGGGTGAAAAGTAATTGCCCCAGTCACTGTTCAAGCAGCGCCTCGAGCAACCGCTCTTAGTTCTATTCAGGCAGGAATCCAGCAAGCTAGAAGAGAGGGTGATTTAGAGGCTTAGCAGTTCCCTGTTAGAATACACCCCCCAGATCAACAGGGAAATATTACAGCTACATTTGAACCTTTTCCTTTTAAATTCAGGAAGGCACATTTAGTTGATTATATCAAGACCTGTGATGGTATCGGAGGTAATCTGCATAAAGCTACTTTGTTGGCACAGGCAATGGCAGGACTGAGAGTGGATAAAGGAAATACGCTGTTTCCTGGAGTTTGTGTTAACTGCGGGAAGCATGGTCATCCTAAAAAAGAATGTAGAAAAAAATCAGTGAGTCAGGCCGCCAGATAGGGGAAAAAAGAAAACTGCTGAGCCTGAAATATGTCCAAAATATAAAAAAGGAAAACATTTGGCTAATCAGTGTCGCTCTACGTTTGATAAAGAAGGGAACCTGATTTTGGGAAATGCCATGAGGGGCCCGTCCCGGGCCCCGTTCTAAACCGGGGCATTTCCAGCTCAGGCCACTCCCTCACTCCTGCACAGCGTCTGTTCCCCGCTACAGCCGGCAGTGCCGCAGTAGATTTATGCTGCATGACAGCTGTGAGCCTTCTGCCTGGGGAACCCCCGCAAAAGGTCCCAACAGGAGTCTGTGGACCGTTGCCAGCAGGGACAATAGGATTACTTTTAGGAAGGTCTAGTTTAAGTTTAAAAGGGGTACAAATACGTACAGGAGTCATTGATTCAGATTACAATGGGGAAATTCAAATTGTTGTATCTACTTCTGTTCCCCGGAAAGCAGAGCCCAGAGAGCGTGCAGCACAGCCTCTGATTCTGCCAGATGCGGAAATGAGAAAAAGTGAAATTAAACAAACAGGAGGATTTGGAAGCACAAATAAGGCAAAGAAGCTTATTGGGTAAATCAAATTACTGATAAATGTCCTACCTGTGAAATAACTATTCAGGGAAAGAAATTTAAAGGTTTGGTAGATACAGGAGCGGATATTTCAATCATTTCTCTACAGCACTAGCCATCCACGTGGCCAATTCAACCCGCTCACTTTAACATAGTTGGAGTTGGTAAAGCCCCTGAAGTGTATCAGAGTAGTTATATTTTGCATTGTGAGGGGCCTGAAGGACAACCTGGGACTATTCAACCAATTATAACTTCTGTACCCATAAATTTATGGGAAAGAGATTTATTACAACAATGGGGAGCACAAGTTCTAATTCCAGAACAATTATATAGCCCTCAAAGTCAACATATGATGCATGAAATGGGGTATCTCCCTGGTATGGAACTAGAAAAAAAAATGTGAAAGGTTTGAAAAAAATCACTTCAAGCAGAAAGACAAAGTTCCCGCCAAAGATTAGAATATCATTTTTGATGGCAGCCATTGTTAAGCCTCCAGAACCTATACCTTTAAAATGGTTAACAGATAAGCCAATTTGGATAGAACAATGGCCACTAAGTAAAAAGAAACTGAAGGCTTTAGAGGACTTAAAATTGGCCTTTAGCCGGGCGCAGTGGCTCAAGCCTGTAATCCTAGCACTTTGGGAGGCTGAG
>NW_012114655.1:2726740-2729333 GCF_000951035.1 Colobus angolensis palliatus | reverse complement strand
GTAATTGAGGTATTGACTGCTTTTAATATGCCTATTAATGTGATTTCTGACTCTTCATACGTGGTTCATTCCACACAGTTAATTAAAAATGCTCAGTTACGATCTCATACAGATGAACAACTGATGATAAAAACAAAAAAGGGAGAGAAACAGGGATTATGGGACAGCCCATATACAACTGAATCTAGTATTATTAACTTAAAAGTTTTGAGCCTGCCCAAAGGCCAGATGTTATCAGCAGCTGAACAGCATCTACAGAAACCAGCTGCAAAGACAGAAACAGAACAACTGATTTGGGAGAGAGATCCAATAACAACAAGCTGGGAAATAGGTCAAATAATAACTTGGGGTAGAGGTTATGCTTGTATTTCTCCAGGCCAAAATCAACAGCCGATTTGGATACCATCAAGACACCTGAAACCTTATCATGAGCCAGATGCCAAGGAAGAGATTCCGGGAGGATCCTGAGGACCACCCGGTTGCAGCCAGGTCAAGACTGACGCTGAGGAGGACCCCAACTGTCACGAGCAACACCCATCAAACACAGCCACCCACCTGGGGACAGATCAAGAAGTGGTCACAGACGGCAGAAGAAACCCTGAGGAAAGCGGGACAGCCAGTCCCAATGAGTAATTTAATGGTAGCTGTGACAGCAGTGATCACCACTGCCATGAGTGTTCCTTCAACAAGGGCTGACACAGAGAACAATTATACCTATTGGGCATATTGATCAATCTTGGCTGGCAATAATGCCTGGATGTAATCACTCTATGATGCAGTTACACATGCTTTCTGATCTCAGTATTTACCATAGTAAATCTGCTCCAGTAATTGAGGCCGGCCCAGGACGGAAAACCACTTAAAGTCATTCTTAAGCCACAAACAATAGCAAGAGCCATCTGTGCCTTAGGGACTTGCTCCTGCTGCAGATAACTAGCCCAATCCATCTCTTTATTTGGGCCCATCCCTTCATTTCCCGTAAGGGATACTTTTAGTTAATCTAATATTTATAGAAACAATGCTAATGACTGGCTTGCTGTTAATAAATATGTGAGTAAATCTCTGTTCAGGGCTCTCAGCTCTGAAGGCTGTGAGACCCCTGATTTCCCACTTTACGTCTCTATATTTCTGTGTGTGTGTCTTTAATTCCTCTAGCGCTGCTGAGTTAGGGTCTCCCCGACCAAGCTGGTCTCGGCAGTATCCAGTTGTTTGTACACAAACATTCTGGACAAGCCCATGGGGCTTTGACTCAGCCTTATGTGTGTGATAGAGACCAACAGCTTAGTACAACTCTTCCCTGATGGAAAAGGCATTTCTGCCTGGTTTCAGAGCAGTGGCAGCATCGGCTAAGCACGTAGAGACCTAGGATTGCCTTGGAGCATAGTTGTCCCTGGTGGTATATATAATTGTTGCCACTCATTGGGAAAATTCATCACTTTCAGCAAGCAGAAGTACCTCATGGGAACTCTCATCATGCCTGGAAACCTGCTACGCTTCTACTGGTAGAAGGAAAAACTCACAGTTGCTAATGTCTTCTTGGGAACTTTCCAGGCCTTAAATAAATTTGTTACAGACTCATAGAAAATCTAGATCAAATATCATTTGTTGATAGATTACATCTGAAATTGGATTTTCGGTTCTAAGAAACCCATGAGGGTTATCAATCTGTCCTGGTCCTCAGGACTAGCATTTCATAACACATCACAACTCACCTCTAGAGGGTCGCCTCTTACCAGAGGCAAAAGCAATTCAAATGATGGAGCTCAGCACATTCATTGAAGCCTGTCAGTGTGGCTCAGGATAAAAGTATTGATGTGTACACTGACAGCAGGCACACTTACAGGGAGACACATGATTTGGGGGAGCTCTGGAAATAGTGAGATCAGCAGGCAGCCCAATTAAAGATGGTCACCAGACTGATGAACTCCTAAATACCAGGATGCTCCCTAAAGCAGATGCCGTTATAAAGATAGAAGCACATAAAGGAGTGTATTTAGAGGTGAAAGGTGATGCTCTGCACAGCACAATGCTAGGCGGGCAGCCCTCCCTACAGCAAGGCCTGCTGACACAACCCACAAGCGAATTATTTGACAGGTTCACCGATGACTGTATGATATCAAAAATTGGTTCCAGAGTCAGACAAAAAGATATCGGTAATAATCTGACTCTATGTTGTATGAGGGTAATCTCTCCCACTCTTACATTAGCCTTCTGGTGGTGCCATAGAACTTCACAAATGGAGCCTTGCAAACATTATGTGTAAAATTACCCACCAGAGTAAGGTGTACCTAACTCCGGTAGACAGACTGTTAAATATGTGGGGTGAGTACCTGGTGCGTACCTCATTTGTCACCAGCATGATCCTCTGAAAACTGTAATGGTAGAATATGGATAAGACACCAGCCCTCAAGACCTCCTTGGACACTTCCAGATGGATTTCTTACAATCACCATCATCCTACCTAAAGAACTCCAGTGTACATCTTCAATATTAGAGGCACCCCCTTCACTGAAACTGTCATTGAGAAGCTTTGAAAACTCCTACCACTTACTCAAAAATTCCACTGTCTATATTATCTTTAATTTTCTTTTTT
>NW_012114655.1:2724009-2726543 GCF_000951035.1 Colobus angolensis palliatus | reverse complement strand
TGGCTAATTTTTTGTATTTTTAGTAGAGATGGGGTTTCACCATGTTAGCCAGGATGATCTTAATCTCCTGAACTCATGATCCACCCACCTTGGCCTCCCAAAGTGCTGGGATTACAAGTGTGAGCCACCACTCCTAGCCTATCATCTTTAATTTTCAGGAGAATTCTGGAATTATAGAGGACAAATATTAACTTAAAAGGTATTTATTTAATTCCCCTTATTGTGGGACTTGGCATTATAGCCAGTATGCGAACCAGAATTGCTGAAATCACAAAAGCGTCCTTAGCGTATACCCAAATCTCAAAAGAAATAGCCAACAACATTGATGCCATGTCTAAAACCGCAACAACCGTGCAAGAACAAATTGACTCTTAAGCAGCTGTAGTCTCCTCCAGAATCACTGAGGACTAACTATATTAACAGCAGCACAGGGAGGAATTTGTTTAGCCTTAGATGAAAAATATCCCTTTTGGGTAAATCAACCAGGAAAAGTACAAGATGACATCAGACAACTCGTAAATCAAGCCTTCAATTTACAGGAACAAGCCTCTCAGGGTTGGTTAAATTGGAAAGGAACCTGGAAATGGTTCTCCTGGGTTCTTCCCGTTTTAGGCCCACATGTCAGTCTCCTTCTTTTTCTACTTTCTGGTTTTCTAAATACTTCATGTTTTCTAAATCTAATAACCTGGTTTTTCTCCTTTCCCCTTCAGGTCATCTGGCTCCAGATGACCCTCAATGACGGATACCATTCTCTCAGTATTGAAGAATCACCCTCTGCAGAAGACCTGTAGACTGCCCACCAGTGGAACATAACAGAGGTGAAACCCTGCCCTATTTCCCTTGGCCCTGGCTAGATACTGCTTTTACCAACCCATGGAGCCGCCCTGCCCTGACAGCTAGCAAGAGGCCAAGGCCCACAGAGCGACCACCACTGCCCCTCTGTCAGCAGGAAGCAGTTACAGAAGACTGACCTTCATCCGTTTTCCCAAAGAGTTGGGTCTGGGGCTCTTGAGCGGGGAAATGTTCGAGTAGGTAGTTCGGCAGACACAAGATGGAGGGCAGGAGAGGGCCCTCCATCAGGAACGTCAGGCGATAGTCAGGTGCGTCTCTAAGGAAATGATTGGTTGCAGCTGGAACCGTGAAAGGGCAAGCTCCAAAAAAAGAGAAAACACCTGAAACTGCTGATGAGCAGCTTCACGATTAAGATCTTAGAAGCTGGGCAAGTGGGCTCAAGCATGCGCACTAAGAGGCAAAACGGTGGCATTTAACTGATATGTGACCATCCTCTAGGCACCCTCGACTGGTAAGGGAAAAATGCCTCGCATGAGTGTGCTCACAACTTCAGTCAACACACTGTGAGGCCCCTCCCAAGTGCTGGCAGGACACATGTGCATGCAGACAGCCCATCCCAAGGGAAGAATCACAGGAGAAGAGACTCAAGACCCTGGAAGCAGGACAATGTATAAAACCCCAAGTCAGTCCGGGCGTGGTGGCTCGTGCCTGTAATCCCAGCACTTTGGGAGGCGGGTGGATCACCTGAGGTCAGGAGTTCAAGACCAGCCTGGCCAACATGGTGAAACCCCATCTCTACTAAAAATGCAAAAACTAGCTGGACATGATGGCGTAGTGGCGCATGCCTGTAATCCCAGCTACTTGGGAGGCTGAGGCAGGAGAATCACTTGGACCCAGGAGACTGAGGTTGCAGGGAGCTGAGATAGTACCACTGCACTCCAGCCTGGGCCACAGAGTGAGTCTCCATCTTAAAAAAATAAATAAATAAAACCCCAAGTCAAAGGTCAACTGCACACTTGAATCTCGCAAGTTGCCCACTTGGCCGTCTTCCAAGTATACTTCCTTTCATTCCTGCTCTAAATCTTTTTAATAAACTTTCCCTCCTGCCCGAAAATGTGCCTTGCTCTATCCCTCTGCCTTATGCCCGTCAGTTGAATTATTTCTTCTGAGGAGACAAGAAATGAGTTGCTGCAGACTTGTACAGATTCACCACTGCTGAAAACTCTCTTCACTATAGGACTTAGGCCTCTCCCCTTAATGCTGCGACGTATACCTTTACCCCCTTCTTAGTGTAAGAATAATGCTTGGCTATAACTCACCTGATTTGTCTAAAACATACTGAGGCGGGAAAATAGGGTCTGGAGGCAGGGAGCATAATAAGGCCAATTCACACTTCAGCTATAACAGGAAATATCCTCTCCATATGGCATATGCCAAAAATGGCTCTGTAACTTTACTTCATCCTCTCCATTTACATAGGGTGTACCCCAAGTAACCAGTGGAATCCTCTAGGGGGTATTTAAACTCCCCAAAATTCTGTAACAGGGCCTTGAGCCCCCATGCCCAGGGCTCTCCCACAATGTGGAGTGTATTTTCATTTTCAATGAAACTCTTCATTCCTTCCTTGCTTGTTTGTGCATTTTGTCCAATTCTTTGTTCAAAATGCCAAGAACCTGGACACCTTCCACCATTAACAATAACGTTAATCCCAGCACTTTGGGAGGCCGAGACGGGCGGATCAC
>NW_012114655.1:2720398-2722319 GCF_000951035.1 Colobus angolensis palliatus | reverse complement strand
AGGTCAGGAGATCAAGACCATCCTGGCTAACACGGTGAAACCCTCCTGTCTCTACTAAAAATACAACAAAAATTAGCTGGGCATAGTGGCACACGCCTGTAGTCCCAGCCACTCGGGGGGCTGAGGCAGGAGAATCGCTTGAACTTGGGAGACGGAGTTTACAGTGAGCCAGGATCGCGCCATTCACTCCAGCCTGGGTGACAGAGTGAGACGCCATCTAAAAAACAAACAAAAAAAGGAAGAATAAAATATCTAGAAATACAGCCAATAAGGGAGATGAAAGATCTCTACAGTGAGAATTGCAAAACACTGCTCAAAGAAATCAGAGATGACACACATGGAAAAACATTTTATGCTCATGGGTAGGAAGAATCAGTATCATTAAAATGGTTATACTGCCCAAAGCAATTTACAGATTCAATGCTATTCCAATCAAATTACCAACATCATTTTTTACAGATTTAGAAAATTAATTCTAAAATTCACATGGAACCAAAGAAGAACCTGAATAGCCGAGGCAATCCTAAGCAAAAAGAACAGAGCTGGAGGCATCGTGTTAGCCAACTTCAAACTGTACTACAAAGCTAAAGTAACCAAAACAGCATGGTACTGGTACAAAAACAGACACAGAGACCAATGGAACAGAATAGAAAGCCCAGAAATAAGGCCACAAGCACAAATACAACCATCTGATTTTCAACGAAGCTGACAAAGAAAAAACTTGGGAAAGAACTCCCTATTCAATAAATAGAACTCCCTATTCAATAAATAGTCAGGAATTGACTAGCAATGTGCAGAAGATTGAAACTGGACCCCCTTCCTCACACCATACACAAAAATAAACTCAAGATAGGTTAAAGACTAAAATTTAAAACCCGAAACTGTAAAAACCCTGGAAGACAACCTAGGCAATATCATTCTGGACATATGGTTTGGGCAAATATTTCATTACAAAGACAACCAGAGCGATCACAGCAACAGCAAAAGTTGACCAATGGGCTCCAGTTAAACTTCCTAGCTTCTGCATAGCAAAAGAAACTATCCATAGAGTAAACAGACAACCTACGTCATGGGAGAAAATATTCACAAACTATGTATTTGACAAAGGTCTAATATCCAGCATCTATAAAGAACTTAAACACAGGAAAAAAAAATAAAGAATCCCATTAAATCGTGGGCAAAAAGCATGAACAGACACTTTCAGAAGAAGACATATATGTGGCTAACAAGCATATGAAAAACTGCTCGATACCATTAATCATTAGAGAAATTCAAGTCAAAACCACAATGAGATACCATCTCGCACCAATCAGAATGGCTGTTACTATAAAAGTTGAAAACAGATGCTGGCAAGGTCGTGGAGGAAAAGAAATACTTATACGCTGTTGGTGGGAATGTAAATTAGTTCAGCCATTGTGGAAAACAGTGTGGTGTTTCTTCAAAGACCTAGAAACAGAACTACCATCTGACCCAGCAATCTCATTACTAGGTATATAGCAAGTGGAATATAAAGCATTCTGCCATAAAGACATATGCATGTGACTATTCACTGCAGCACTGTTCACAATAGCAAAGACACGGAATCAACCTAAATGCCCATCAATCACAGATTGGATAAAGAAAATGTGGTACATATACACTATGGAATACTATGCAGCCATAAAAAAAAATGAGACCATGTATTTCGTGGAAACATGGATGGAGCTGGAGGTCATTATCCTTAGCAAACTATCACGGAAACAGAAAACCGAATACCACATATTCTTATCAGTGAAAGCTATATGATGGGAACTCAGGTACACAAAGAGGGGAACAACAGACACTGGGGCCCACTTGAGGGTGGAGGGTGGGAGAAGGGAGAGGATCAGAAAAAATAACTATTGGGTACTGGGCTTAATACCTGGGTGACAAAATAATCTGT
>NW_012114655.1:2713128-2719413 GCF_000951035.1 Colobus angolensis palliatus | reverse complement strand
GGATTACAGGCTTGAGCCACCGCGCCCGGCCACTTTTTTATTTTTTACAGCATTGCTTCAATGACATTTATTCCCATCTTACAGCAATTCACATGACTATAACATTGAAATTCAATGTTATATGCTAAGCTGTCAGTTTTTCCATAGGTTGAAGAAACACACTTTAAATACAAAGATACAGGTAGATTAAAAGTAAGTCTTTTAATTATGCTAACACCAATCAAAAGAAAGCTGGATTAACTACATTGAATTCACACGTTAAATTTGCTGTTGAGCCTGAAAACAAAGATGTGCTTCACATATATCTACGCACATACATACACAGAAAACATATAACAAAATAAGGAAGAAACAGTCATTAAAATTACATGATCCATTTCTGCAACCAGCCACACCTGGTGTAGGCTGAGCATCCCAAATCCAAAACTTCAAAATCCGAAATGCTCCAAAATCTGAAACTGCAGAGCAAGGAAAGTTGTCAGGGATGGTATGGTGTGGCTCTGTGTCTCTGCCCAAATCTAATGTTGAACCGTATTCTCAGTGTTGGGAGGTGGGGCCAGGTGGGAGGTGATTGGATGATGGGGGTAGTTACTCATGAATGGTTAAGCGCCATCCCCCTTGGTACTGTCCTCACAACAGGAAGTTCTCCTGAGATCTGCTCATTTAAAAGCATGTAGCACCTTCCCCACTCTCTCTTGCTTTGATTCCCCTTTGCCTTCCGCCATGATTATAACTTTTCTGAAGCCTCCCCAGAAGCCCAGGAGAAGCCGCCATGGTCCTGTATGGTCTGCAGAACCGTGAGCCAACTAAACCTCTTTTCTTTATAAATTACCCAGTCTCGGGTATTTCTGTACGGCAGTGCAAACACCGACTAACACAAGGGATAAAGAGGGGCACTGCAAGAAGTCCATTCTCCAGGAAGACATAACAATCCCTAAGGTGTGTGCACCCAACAGCAAAGCATCAAAACACACAAGACAAAAACTGGTAGACAACAAGGAGAAATCATTAAGCACACTATTGTAGTTGGAGATTTTAACACACCTCTACCAGTAATGAAGAGATCCAGCAGGCAGAGTATCAGGAAGGACACAGCAGAACTGAACAGCACAATCAATCAATCAACTGTATCTATTTGACATTTCTAGAACACTTCATCCAACAACAGCGATGTCCACATTCTTTTCAAGCTCACATCATGGAGCATTCATCAAGACAGACCACATTCTGGGCCCTACACACACCTTAGCAAACTTTAAAGGATAGAAATCGTACGGTGTCTGCTCTCAAACAATAATGGAGTTAAACTAGAAATCCGTAACAGAAAGATAGCTAAAAACCCCAAAATACTTGGAGATTAAACAACACACTTCTAAAGAACACTTCTGGGTCAAAGAAGCCTCAAGAAATGTTAAAATATTTTCAACTAACTGGAAATGAAAATATAACTTATGAAAATTTGTGGGCTGCATTGAAGCAGTGCTTAAAGGAAAACGTATAGCACTGAATATATATATGAGAAAATAAGAACTATCTAAAAATCAATAATCTAAGCTTTCACCCCAGGAAATTTTTAAGTGTAAACTACGTTCAAAGTAAGCAAAAGAAAACGAATAATAAAAATTAGAGCAAGAATCAATGGAATGAAAAAGCGTAAGGCAATAGAAAAGAATCAACAATATAAGTTGGGCTCCTTGAAAAAAAATCAATCAAATGGATAACCATCTAGCCAGGAAAGAAAAGAGAGAGAAGAGGCCCAGCATGGTGGCTCATACCTGTAATCCCAGTACTTTAGGAGGCCAAGACAAAAGAATCCCTTGAGGCCAGGAGTTCGAGACCAGCCTGGGCAATATAGTGAGACCCCCCCATCTCTATAAAAAGTAAAAAATATAGAAATTAGCCAGGTGTGGTGGCGTGTGGCTGTAGTCCTAGTTACATGGGAGTCTGAGGCAGGCAGATCTCTTGAGCTCAGGAGTTTGAGGCTGCAGTGAGCTATGATCATGCTATTGCACTACAGTCTGGGTGACAGAATGAAATCCAGTCTCCAAAAAAAAAAAAAAAGAGAGAGATTTCTCAATTTCTAATGTCAGAAATGAAAGAAGGGGCATCATTATTAATCCTGTGGACATTATAATAATAATAAAGGAATGTAATGAACAACTCTATGCCCACAAATCTGATAACCTAGATGAAGCAGACCAATTCCTTGAAAGACATAATCTAGCAAAATTCACACTAAAAGCTTAATGTTACTAAGCTATACTCATAATTTAATATTATTAAACTATTGGCTTATAATAGTTAATAATCTGAATAGGCCTATATCTAATAAGAAAACTGAATCAATAATTAATAACCTTCCAAAGCAGAAAGCTCCAAGCCCACTGGTGAATACTTTCAAACATTTAAGAAATTATACCAATTCTCAACAATCCCATTCAGAAAACAGAAACAGAAGGAATATTTCCTAACTCATTCTGTGAGGCCAGCATTACCTAATACCATAACCAGCCAAAGACATTATGAGAAAGGAAATCTAGAGACAAATTTGATAGATTATGAAAAGAGATGAAAAAGTCCCCCACAAAATATCAGCAGTACAACCAACCACAAGCCTGAAATGGCCAGCCATAAGCACGAAACAGCTGACCACCAAACACTTATGGGAGGGAGGAGAAGATGGCATCCTATGAAAGAAAGACCACAGAAAGTAACAAGGTGCAGAAAACAGCTGAGAAGGGAAAGACTCTTCCGTGTAAGAGCAAAAAATCCTTAGAAACATCTCCCACCCATTCAAGAAAGCATAAGAGAGAAAAGAGCAAAAATAATTGTCTGTTAGCACATGCTGAGTAGGAAACAGAATCGGGAACAAAAGACCGTGGAGGACTTCACCAATGGAATTAGCGCCACCCTGTGCACGCTGCATCCCAACGACCTAGAACCTGTCCGCGGCATCTCCAGAGGCAGCTGTGGAGAACCGTCAATCAAACTACCCCAACAGGCTACACCCACACCGATGATTAAAACAAAGTCACCAAGTTGGAAAAAGAAAAAAAAATTGGTAAATTGAATCCAACAATGTATAAAGATACACCACAATGTATAAAGATACACCACAACCAAATGGGATTTGTTCCACTGAGAATGTGAAAATGCCCCAGAAAGAACCAATGAAAAATGACCCATGCAAAAAGCACGTAATCAGAATTTCAGAATCTTTGGCCAAATACATTCTGAAAATAGTCTCAAGGGGAAAAGTGATCAGGAATAAGGATTTACCCAACTTCTAAGCAGAAGCACAAGAACTTAGAAAACAATGCTGCAATTCAAATTTCTGAGGAAAATTTCTTCCCAAGTGTCTAGCTCTCTATCAATCCTCGTAAAGGAAGAAGGTCTTTTCACACATGCAAGGTTTCAAATGTTTCATGTGTCATGCACAAGCGATCATGGATCCACGGAGGACGGTTTGCTTCACAGCACTGAGAAAAGGCGCCGAGTGTGGGAGTCAGTAAATGGAATTCAACACAAAAGAAAGCTCATGGAAATTCCCAGAATAATGAAGAATATCTAGTAACCAAACGTGTAAGGTCATTTTAAATATTCAATCTCTTTATGAGAAAATGTAAAAGCTTTACTGACAAACATTAAAGAAGATCTAAATATACGAAGTGATAGATCTTGTCCTTAGATAGGCTCAAGATCAAAAACTAATTCTTCCAAAATTAATTCATAGATTTAGTCCAAGTCCAGCCTCAGTGGTGATGAAATTTATAAGCTGGTTATAAAATTTATTTTGAAATACAAATTGGCAAACATGTCAAAGACATTCCAGAAGAGAGCAATACGAGCCAGGTAGGAGTACGCAGAGCCTGCTGGCACGGAGGTTTACTTTAAAGCTGTGCTGATTTCAGGCTCTGGGGGTGGAACGCGGGAAAGCAGCAAGCAGACGATCCTAGGGTTCCCACAGAACCAGGCAGAGTTCACATTTCCGCTAGCTGGAGTGGAATAAACCTAACCCAGATAGGGTATCACCTTACCAGGGGCCAAATAACCCATAAAGTAAGGTCATTTCAGTCTCAAAGGATCAAACCGTTTCCAGGTGATTTTTTTTTATAGCCACAACAACTGTTTACTGAGAATGGGTGACATGCATTGCAAATATTAGCTAATTTAATGCTCTTTACAACCCTATAACTTAGGTACTGTTGTTGTCTCTATTTTGGCAAATGAAGTGGAGGCACAGAGAAGTTAATAACTTGCTCTAGGTCACACAACTCAGACGTGGTAGTGCCAGAATGCATAAGGAACCTTCCTTTTAAGATTAATGTAAGGCTCAGAGATAGCCCTCAAAAAGTTTCTGGCCACATGGGAACTTTCATTACTGCAGTGAAAGCAGACCTTGTGCTAATTGGCACAAGATTACTAACTGGCACTGGTCACTTTCTGTGATCACAGCCAGCAGCCCTGCTCACTGTTAAAGAGCTCAATCAAAAAGCTGACTCGTGGCTATTCTCCTGTTCCATGGTTTAGAGGAAACAGAGGCCAGTCTGCTTTCTTCTATTAGTATTTCCTATATAAAATCTTCTATTAGCATTTCCTATATAAAATAAACCTCCTAAATCTGTACAAGGGGTTCCATTTTCCATTACTTGGCTCCTGCATTTCTTTCTTTTTTTTTTCTCTATAGGTTATTGGGGAACAGGTGGTGTCTGTTACAGGACCAAGTTCTTTAGTGGTGATTTGTGAGATTTTGGTGCACCCGTCACCCAAGCAGTACCCACTGCACTCAATTTGTATTCTTTTACCCCTCGCCCCCTTCCTACCTTTTCCCCCTGAGTCTCCAAAGCCCACTGTGTCATTCTTATGCCTTTGCATCCTCATAGCTTAGCTCCCACTTATGAGTGAGAACATACGATGTTTGATTTTCTATTCCTGAGTTACTTCACTTGGAGTAATAGTCTCCAGTCTCATCCAGGTTTCCCAGTAATTTGAGTGCATCACAGAACAAGTCTCAGAAACATTGAAAAGAATATAGAGCAGCAAGTCTAGCACCCAACAACATAAAAATGACAGTGTTTATAATGGGATCAAAAACTAATAAGGACCTAACCATTCAGAGGTTAAAAATGACCCATCATGAAAATAAAAATCAACCAACAGAAACACACATAAAAATGATGTATTAGTGACCAGAAAAGGAGATGAAGATAGTTACTATAAATATGCACCATATGTTTGAAATAGTAAAGCATCCACAAAATTAGAAATATAAAAGATAAAAAAGTGACTCAACTCAAACTTCTAGAGATGAAAAAGACAATGTCTAAGATTAAAATACATGGGATAGCAAATAACAACTTGTATGAATCTCCAGGGAATTAGGCTGGTGGGGGAAAAACTGTCCCAAAACATTACTGTATAATTCTACTGACAAAACATTTTGAAATGACAAAATTTCAGAAGTGGACAACAGATCAGTGGTTGTCAGGACTTAGAGATGAAAGAGGTGGTAGAGGGGTAAGAGGGAGGTGGGTGCAATTATAAGAGGACAGTACAAAGGGGACTTGTAGTGTTAGAACTGTTCAGTGTTATGACTATGGTGGTGGATACATGAACCTGCACAGGTGATCAAATTGCATACACTCTAATAGACACTGATACAGACACCTACACACAGAGCGCAAGTAACACCAGGAATCTCTGGATAACATCGGTAGATTCTATCAGCGTCAATACCCTGGTTGTGATACTACAGTCAACCCCTGTAGCCCGAGGTTCTGCATCTACTGATTCAAACAACCACAGGTGGAAAATATTTGAAGAATAAAGTAATAAAAAATAATACAATCAAAAACCAATACAGCATAACAGCTACCATACATAGCCTTTACATTATATTCTGTATTATAAGTAATCTAGAGATGATTTAAAGTATACAGGAGGATGTGGGTAGGTTATATGCAAATACGATGCCATTTTGTATCAGGGACTTGAGCATCCATGGGTTTTGCTATCTGCGAGGGTCCTGGAACTCATCCTGCTTTGGATACTGAGGGACGACCCTGTAGTATCACTTCACAAACTGTTACCATTGATGAAAACTGGGCAAAGCATACAAATGATCTGTATCATCTCTCACAATAACATATGAATCTAGGGCCAGGCATGGTGGCTCACGCCTGTAATCCCAGCACTTTGGGAGGCTGAGGCGGGCAGATCACGAGGTCAGGAGATCGAGACCATCCTGGCTAACATGCCAGGCTAACCCTGTCTCTACTAAAAATA
>NW_012114655.1:2688190-2711687 GCF_000951035.1 Colobus angolensis palliatus | reverse complement strand
GGTGGTGGCGCTGCAGCAGCGGGCGGGACTGGTGTGGCGGTTCCACAGGTCAGACCCCGCTGCACTCACGGGGAGGAGGCGGCGGCAGCGGCGGCGGAGGGCGGCGCACCCCGAGAGGCAGCCCAGAGAACAACACGAGCCCCCTGAGCCTCGGAGGATGTATACAATGATGTCTTCTGAGGAAGCAGCACGTGGAAAGAAATCCCACTGGGCAGAGCTTGAAATAAGTGAAGGCGACGAAGGCTTGTGTGAGAATCCGCTCAAGATGCTAACTGAGCTGTTACTGGGCTCTTTTGAGAAGAGCCTTGGCTTAGAGACGAAAGATCCTCAAGAGAAACTCGCAGTAGAACATCCACATGAGGCATCCATTGAGAGGGTCCGCTCTGTTATCAAGGCCGACACATTCACAGAGACCAAGTGACAAGCAACTTCTGGAGGAGGATGTGCCAGGACAGACATCCTCAGAGGAAGCCTCAGGGGTTCACATGATGCGCGTGGACCCAGCCACACTGGTGAAGTTTGTGCCGGAGCATCTACAGGAGTGGTCCAGTGACAGCGAAGGCGGACCCAGAGGATGTGGAGAAATCCTCAGGAGTTCCCCAAAAGGAACTGGGAGACTCCACCATTACAGGCAGCCACCAGCAGATGTCAGCAAGTCCCTCCTCTGCACCTGCAGAAGCAGCAACAGAAAAGACAAAAGTGGAAGAGGAAGTGAAAACCACGCATCCCTGCCCCTGCCCCTTTATTTTATTGTCCTTTTTATTGTCCCTGCCCCTTCTGCTCCCATGGTGGAAGCAGGGGGAGCGAAACCAGAAAACATCTGCGAAGCATGCAAAGGAAGTGAAAAAGCAAGCAGGACCCGACCCTTACCGCAGGTAATAAGCAGCTGAAATGAAGGGGGGAACCATGAGCATTGATCGAGAGCATGGGGAACGCTCTAGCGCCCAAAACAAGAAGTGTCAGGTGCCCATTGGCTCCAGCAACATGCAGGTACTGGGGGTACCTTGAAATGATGCCGTTTCGGTGGAGTGGAGACGAGGAAGCCAGCCAGCCTGCAGCGGCTTCGGGAACAAGTCGAGGCAAGAAATGAAGACAGTGGTTGTAGACACTGCTTTCAAGAAATTTGGCTGACAAGGGAAGGAAAGATACGAGATACGGAAAGCAGGTGGCGCATGCAGCATCCAGCATTTTTGCTTTTTGGATGGGACAAAGGTAAATTTAACAGGGATGAGAGCCAACCAGTAGTGAGGGAAAGACTAGCAATTCAGACAGGGTCTTTTCTGCGGGAGGGAGGCAGAGTTTTCTGCTAAGAGAGTAAGCAGCAGGGGCAGGAGGATCGAAGGATCCGGGCACCAAGAAGTTGGAAATAGCTTCCATGCTGAGTGCAGGAAAAGCTGAATGAAGACATACAAGAATTGCCAAGGAGTGCTGGGTGCCCAGGCGGCCTCAGCCAGCACAGATGGACTGGGGCAGTGACCTGGAAGGAGATGGGTGCACCTGTGTGCTTCCCAGCAAATCCTGACGTCAGGATTCGGTCACAGAAGTGCCAAACCGTCCATGGTGTGGATGACTTCAACCACCTACTACATCTGTCACTTCTCACCACACAGAGCACAGGAGCTCAAGTAAACACGCTAGCTGGAGTGTAAGCTCCAGGAAGGCAGGACGGTGATGCCCACCATGACACAGCTGGAAGAGGCCTTGGAAATCATCTAGTCAAGCCACTCCGTCAACAAGGAAACCCCCAGTTTGGAGAAGGAGGCCGGAGTCAAAGGCAGATTTCCTGAGCTCCACTCCCAGACCTCTCGCCAGCACGGGGTGACCTCCAGCTCCCTCAGAGAATGCAGCCCTCCCGCTTTGGCTTCCAGCTGGAGCGTGAGTTCCCGAAGGACAGCTTCACTAGATGCCCAGATCTGGCAAAGCTGTCAAAGCAGAAATATCATTCCATTTTTAAAGCAACACAGCCTCCCCCACGTGCTAGTCAGCTCTTTACTGACAAAGCTCACAGCTGCGAGGAGGGGCTCCAAAGGACACCGCACCCGGTGCCATGGGGTTTCCACGAAGATGCCTTCCTAGGTGTGGGCACAGCACTCCTCCCCTCCCTGTGGCAACGCGACGGGAAGGCCCCGGCGCGCTCTGGGGTTGGGAACGAGGCGAGCAGGGGGCGGTCTACACCACTGAGTGTTTTCCCAGCGAGGTTTGTTGTTTGGAATGAAATTCACGTGTGATCAATCACACTTTCAATATCTTCTGTTGCTAGCAAATAGCAAACATGTGTTTTCTAAATGGTTTACAGCCCTTAGCTCCCCTCTTACAAGTTCAGTAGTAGAGAGGTCGTGGTGAGGGACAGAGAAGGAACGCCAGGCCTGGGGGCGCTGAAGAAACAAGCCCAACAAGAAACCTCCCAGGCTAGACGGCTCAGTGGCCTCCCAAACGTAGAGACGGACGACAGCATTTTCTGGAATCACAGCAAAAGAAAAGAAAAAGCCCCAGCTTTGAACATCTCGACACCAAATTCAATGTCTAGTCTTTATGACTGAGCAAGTTCCCTAAAACTGCAAAGAGGTAAGCAAATCCAAAAAGCACCAAGTGTGAAACCCTGGGAATGTAAACACAGAGGAGACATTCTCCCAGTCCTCCAGGAATTCATGACAAAGGGGAAAGAAGATACCAGTTCAGGAGCGCTCTGAGCGTGGTGAAGGGCGATTCACCCCTATTTAATCCAGGTAGCTAGGGAGGAAGATTCCAGTTGGGAATGAAAGATTAGATGGGACTCCCACCAGATTGTGGAGCTCTGGAAACCAAGATAGCACATGTAGCCGTTTTTCAGTTTGAATAGCAATTATATTTCCAGTGTAATCAGGGTGCAAAGCTTATACCCCTCATAAAAGAGTTTGCTGAAGTTCAACTACAACTTCCAGATCAACGCTTGTCCCCAGCCAACCCACCTTTTACTTTGTCCCTCCCCCATGGGGCTCAGGCCCACTACTGGGGGCATCTCAGCAGGACATAAGCCAAAATTAGGCCATCAGTATCGTGCTTTGGAACGGATTTCATTCTCGATTTTTGAATCCCTTGAGTCGCTGTGGTATTCTTAGAACGGATGGTGTCCTTTATACAGCTTCTCATAAAAAGTGTCTGTGATTTGTCTGGATGTCCAGCACATTTTGACAAACTCAAGCCTCTAGACCTGAGAGCTGGATCATTGCTTCTACAACAAAGGAACAGAAAGCTGAAGTCAGACACAGGGACGGAGCCGGTTCCTCTGGTCTCATGTGTGGGGCCCTTCCTGTGCCGACGAATCTACCTCTGCCACTCACCCCACCCCAGCTGCATCCCAGTCAACACGCAGAGCTGGGTGTGGTGGCACTGCCTGTAGGCCCAGCTACTTGGGAGGCTGAGGTGAGAGGATCACTTGAGCACAGGAGTTGGAGGCTGCAGTGAGCTACGATCACGCCCCCCTGCACTCTAGCCTGGGCAACATGGAAAGACCCCATCTCTAAAAAATAAATACAATACCAAACAGACACCAAAAAAGAAGCACCAGAATTTACTTTGTTCTAAAGGATATAGGCTTTGTCACTTCAACAGTCGGGTCATGGGAGTTCTCAGAAAGTGTTTTGACATTTGCTCCCTAGCAGAGGAAAGCCATTTGTGAAACTATTTTTAAACAGCAAAACTAAAAAGGTGAGGTGCCGTCTCAGATGCTCATTAGACGTTGAGTCCAGAGCTGCTTTGGGGGGTAAGACAGAGACACTGTGCACTAAATACCAGAACAAACACGAAGGACAGAGACCACAATCTGTGCAGCCACTCCACTTCTTTAGGACACTCTATTGTAAAGACTTTGGAGCTGATGAACTCTCCTGTGTCATCTTCACATCATGAATCCTGATAAAGGTCTCCGGATGCCTGCTTCCCCAGCACCTCCACACAATAACAATTTCTTGCAGTTTCCATTTCCCTCAAACCTCCAACTGTTGCTGCCGCCCTGTGGAAGATGATCTTGTCTCAACTACTTCAAAGAAAATCTAAAGACGCCGGTCAGGAATTCTGACGCATCCCGACACCATTTCACCAGAGTCTGTGTGCGGCTAATGTCACTCACCGCGTCGTCTTTTTTTTTTTTTTTCTTTTAACTAAAATGAGGGGCCTTTCTTCCCATCAAAAGGCAGCACTTCTCTAGATGCTTCTGAGTAGCCCTGGCCCACCCAGCCTCCTCAGGCACTCCACTCCCTTTTTCCCTCTTTCTCATATAACCTCAGCCTTTTCTCGCAAGATGCCTTTCCACTGGCATCCATGCCTGCTCTCCTTTGCCCCTGGGAGCCCCCTGCCAGGATTTGGTCCCTTCCAGCTCCTTGCTCTCTCTTCCATCAGAGCTTTGTTTTGACTCATCTGGCCATCCATCCATCCACTCTTCCTCAGCTCCACTCCTCACACCCCCCAGTCGGACATCCAGCCACTAAAACACTCTCCTTTCCTTTAGGCCAGCAGAGGCTTGCGCGTTGATAAGCCTGCCATCTTGTTCGGTTTCTTTATGGCTCTTGGAAGCCTCGCACGCAGCTAACCATCTGTTCCTTCTTGAAACACCCACTCCCCGCCTCCTGAGGAACCACTCTCTCTGTTTACCCTCTGACCTTCCGGCCACATCTTCTGAATTTCCTTTCAGAGCTCCTGCTCCTTCTCCCAGCCTAGTTTAAACACTGCAATTTTTCAAAATCCTGCTTCCAACTCACTTCAGTTCTCACTCTGTGATCTCTCCTCAAAGGTCTCACCCACTCCCATGGCTTCAAATATGTTCACAATGCCAAATTTCCATCTCGACCCAATCTCTGCTCTGAATTCCAGCCCTCCAGATCAACTCCCAACTGCACATCCCCATGGGAAGGTCTCCCATTGCCTCAACCTCAGAAGGTCCCAAGCAGTGCAGAGTCAGCCTCCTCCCAGCACGAGCTCCTCCCACTTCACAAAATGCTGCTTCCATGGGGAAGTCATTTGTGCTGAGGACAAACTCATCCTTGGTCCCTTGGTCCCTCCCCACTTGCATCCAACACGGCACTGACTCCTACCCATTCTGGGTCCTAAGTATATTTCAACCTCATCCACTCTTCTCCATCTCTACTGTCTCTAACCTAACCAAAGCAACTATCATTTCCATGGCCTGACACTCCCAAGAGCATCCAACAGGCTTTCTTTTCCCCATCCGTGCTCCAAACAGCAGGAGCTGGGAGAACATTCACTTCCATAGACTTTAAGTCGCTGAACACTGTGATCTTTAGCGGGGTATCAGGCCTCATGCAGTCTCACCTCCAGCCAGCCCCCCTGGGACACATGCCCCAGACACAGGGCTGTATTTTTCGTCCTCTTGGGTGCCAAGCTTTCTCTGACCTGGGAGCTTTCTTTCATGGGTTTGCTGTATCTCTAACCCTCTTCTTTCCTGCCCTCCTAATTCCCTTCTCCATCTCTCCTTCCCTCCTCTATCCAGTCCAACCAGGCCAATTCTTTTCGTACCTTAGAGTCTTAACTTGAATGTTTCTCTCTTAGGGACATTTTCCTGATGGCCAACATCCATAGAAAAGTTGGTATCCTGTTATGTATTCATAACATTTCTCCAACTGTGTTATTGCCACTACCCAATTGTAATTACGTAATTACTTGTTTAAAGTGACATCTGCCTTTCTAAATGACCAGCTCCGTGAGAGCAGGGCCTGCACCTGGCTGGGCTCACCATTGCTTCCCTAAACCCTAGAGCAGGTCCTACCACTCTCAAGCCAGTAAATATTTGCCGAATGAGTTAATGAACCCTCAGCTCCCGTTATTGTGTGAGCAAGAGTTGCATCACACCTTTTCATGCACCTCTTCAGAGCCTCGAGGCCTTGTGAATCCTTAGTCTAGCTCTTCATGGGCTCAGGAGGATGGTTGCAAGTCCCAGTCTGCCCAGGAAGCACTCGCAGTCACCCTTGTTGCCCTGGCATAATTATTGCGACCACCCCACGGTTCACTCTCAAAATGCCCTGGTTTGAACTATAACAAATAGGCTAAACCTATGCTCTGACGGGCTTGATGCAGGCACAGTGTGAAAGAGGCCGCATGCCTCTTGCTCCCAGTGCTGGAGAGGTCACTGCTTGACACCACAGGTGATCTCACCGCTGGTGCATAAGTCCAAAGGTAGGGGAGTTAGCACCCCAACTGGAGAGGAGAGCCAGTCCTAGGAATCCCCCCTTTTCCATGGCGGAGGAGGCATCCCCGGAATGGGTGTGGCTTCTCAGAGCCAAAGTCCCAAACTCCCTGATACGAGCTCTCTCCCTGTCTCTCTTCTTTATCCCCACCCCCTCTTCCTTCTGCATCAGGCTTTGATTTCTTTGATTAAAATGAGGATTTACTTCCATGTGGCCCTAAAGGGAAGAATTAGAACTGAAGAGTAGGAGAGCAGGAACATGAGAAGACACATTTTGGTTCAATACACAGCCCACCTGACAGAAGCACACGTATGGAATTATCTTCCTGGGGGAAGAGTTCGCTGTCAGCATAGGTGTTCGGATGGAGGCTAGACAGTCACAGACAGGACTATTGCAAGGAAGAGCTCAGCATCCAGCTGGGCTGGTTTAGCTTTTCATTGCCTTCCTATTGAGGATTCTAAGATGCAATATTTAATTAAAAGTTATTTCACATGTCTACCTTGCTTAGAGAAAGTAATTGAAATGTGGAGAGAGATTTAATCGGCAAACCTTATCCAAAGTATTGTTTCCCATGAATAGTTTGGCTCACCATGTGCTCAAAGAAGGGCATAATGGCCAAAAGATCCCGACTTAACCATGAAAAACGGTACAATTGTCCCCAAACATTTCCGGCTGACATAAATATGTACACCCCATCTAAAAAGTACAGCCATCCTGAAGGCCCCACTGGCTGATACTAGTGACCCATTTCTCTGAAATCAGATGATGTATTTTCCTTCGAATGTATCATTTCTGAAGTACTAGGTTAATATCACTTTTAAGTTAATTTTTTTAAAGCTCTGTCTGAACATTCAAAGATAAAGTTCACATCACCCTCCCACGCTAGCAAGATAGAGTTTGGTATTGTTTTCAAACACGAAGTCACTTTCCTTCTCAGGGAACTGGCCTGGGAGTGTCTCAGAGAAGTTAAATGCAGTGTGGACTCAGGCACAAAACCGAATAATGGCACTGCAACAACTTGAGCCTCAGGAGGGAATGCAGACTGGCTCGGAGTACTTCGGTGGCTGCAGACACCGGCCCTGTGGACGCGGGAGAGAAGATGCTTCCATCTAAGTCTATAAAAAAAAAAACCCAAGCCTCCAGCAAATTCAGGCCTGTAAATGTTGGAAGCAGTTTGCTGCAGCGATTAGGTTAAGGCTTCAAGGACACAGCTCCAGGAGGCTGCACGGGTGGCGGTGCCATGGGTCCAGAGCCAGGAGGGAGGGAAGGGGGGTGTATTCTCCCTGCCCAGCAGGCAAAGCAGTCCGACAGGCGGGCAGTGTCTCCAGCACACAAGCTGGGTTTTCAGGGCAGTGCTCCAGCACCAGCAAGGGTCTGGGGTGCTAGACAGGGAAACTGAGGCAGAGACCCACCCACACAAACTGGAACAACTTGGCAGAGGGAAAGAAGACAGAGGCAGAGGCACACGTCAGTGCCTTCAGCGGGCATGCAGGCACTCCAGCGCACCAGGGAGAATGATGACAAGACCAGGTCAGACCTCACCAGATAAGATTAGCCCAAGAACGAAGGGAAGAAAAATACCCAGGTGGGAACCCACAGAAATGTCAATGGAAGCAGCTAAGCAGGACACCCCTTGACACTTCTTGAGGCATGACTGGCATGTGCCTGGACCTTGTTTTTATTCGAGTGCCCATTTGCCATTCCCAGGGCCTATGTCCTCAGCCCACCTAGAAAGCCCCGGCTCCCAGGCCCCTCTGAAGTGCATCATTTTCCCCACTGCATGCACTTTTTGGCATCTGCTGAAGCTCGTGAAAGCATCCCTCTGAACTTTAAAAAGTTAATCAAGGAATAAAGGAGGGGGAGAAATGAGAATGAACCCAGCTGGCAGCACACTCAGCATTCATCATTAGATCAGCAGCTCTTCATTCATCATTAGATCAGCAGCTCTTCATTCATCATTAGATCAGCAGCTCTCCCTTCCACTTTCTCATAGCTGTTTGGTGCCAATTGCCTCAGAATCACGTGGACCCTGTTACAAGATTATAGTTCCCCTTAACTGCCCTATCGAGAACAACTTGAACATTACAAAACATCAAGTCTCCCTTTGAGATATTCTTTCAGGTCCTGCATATCAGTGAAACTACTGACTCAGCTGGTCTGAAGGAACCTATGAGAAACTGACTCACCAAGGATGGCAGTTTCCACATCCTAATGAGTTGCCCCCCTTTTCCCGACCAATCAATGACTCTAATTGTCCAGTCCCTCATCCTCCACAATCCCCTTAAGGATCCCAGCCCAGACCTTCTCTGGGAGATGGATTTGAGGGTCTCCTCCCATCTCTTGGCTCAGCACCCTGTGATCACAAAACTCCCATCTCTGCTGCAAACCCTGCTGTCTCCGTGTCTTTGGTCTGTGACTGCACAGCCAGCAGGTGAACCTGTTGGTCCTTTAACATTCTCATTGGAGCCATTTCATGGCACAGCTTTTCCTTCAGACTGAACTTGCAACAGGGACCAGAGTCACTGCAGAATTCAACATTTGTCCTCCTTATTGCCCTCTTCTCTTTGATCAACCAGGTTTCATTTTCAACCCAGTTATCCAAAATGAGCACTGTGCTGTATGTTGAGCGTTCGTGTGAGCACAAGCAGTGGACAAGAATTCTGTGAGCATTGGTTCTCCAGCTCCAGAGCCTTCGGGTCTCTGCTATATCCATCTCTGAACTTCTCACTGAAGGCACTACTTCCCTCACCTTTGTACGCTTCCTCCCCCTCGTGGAAACAAATGATGCTTCTCGTAGCATCATACTGGGATGACACTACCAGTATCCACATACATCTATTCAAAAAACCAGATGGAAGCAGCCTGGTAACGATGATGGTCTGGACTAAAATGATCTACGTCTAGAATTTATAAGTGGAAGAGAGCCCTGAATGTACCTTAGTTTAATTCCTGTATTCATAAATATGAGGATTAAGAATTAAAGGGGCCAAGTGACTTGCTCCTTTGGATTTGCCCAAGGACCCACAGCTAGCTGCTAGCTAGTGGCAGCAATGGAACTAGAATCCAAATCAAAGTTTTTTCCATCTCACATACTCCCAATTTTTACAGAACAGATAAGAGAAAACTCATGGCACCACTTGGAAAGTGGTTACTCCAGATATCTTCCTCTCCAGCTCGTGTCCGTCCACCAAATAACTGCCAATCACATTTGACAATGTACAAATCAACATTCACCCGGCACTTTCTGTGCACAGGGACTCTGGGGAAAACAGGAGAGTAAGATGAAGCTATTCCAGTCCATGGTTCAAGAGCTCATGATCTAGTTGGAAAAGCGAGACCTTCATCCAATAGGTCTGTCAAGCGACCACACGCCAGGCACTGCTGGAGACACTGACAAGGCATGAGCTAAGCAGACTTGAGGTGAGACACGGACCCCACGAAAGCAAGGCAAATAAACCGGCAAGAAGAGTTCAGATGGAGCCCATCAGGGGTAGTGTGAGGGAGAATGGCCACTCGCAAAGATGGGCAGGCTGGAGGCCAGCTCTTCTCAGAGGTGTGATACTTGAGTCGGTGTGCTTGGAGAAGAAATAGTCAGCCTGCAATAACCTGGGAGAAGAGATTTCCTGGGCCAAGGGACAAGGAGGCACAGGCCAGAGGAGCAAGTAACCAAGGAGGAGGAAGGTGCGAGTTAAGCTCAGAGAGTCAGGCATAACCAGGACAGGCCAGATTCGTTTGGCCTAGGTGAGGAGTTTGGATTTTTTTTCTAAGGGACCAGAGGGCTTTATGCAGAGGAAAGACATCATCTGACCATCATCCCAAAGCTAAAACAGAAGTCCACATGTAGACTGTGAGAAATGAGTGTGCTGCCACCACAAAGGGACAGCTGAGGTGCCAGCTGGGGGTGGCGGACGTGAGAAGGGGGACAAGGTCACCACTGAAGCATCACGAGGAAGGCGTGTGTTTGCCTGTTTCGGTGTCTGACCACACGTTTGCTTATTTCCAGCCCTGGGAGGAATGGCAGCTTTCCTGTGATCCCAGTTACCTTTGTACTCCCTCCCCAGTGCTGAAATATACAGGCCAAATAATTTCCTTGGCGTTCCTATTGGGGGGTGGGAGCATGTAGAAGATGTTGCTAATTTGGGAAGAAGAGGAAAAGCTTTCCAAGAAGTAGGAAGAACATGCACAGAGATGCCCGGACAAGAGGCTTCATGCAAAGCTGGGGGGATGAACCCCAAGAGGTAAAATGCACGACCTGAAGTTTCCCACCAGGCCCGGAGCAGAGTGGGTGGCTGGGGAGGCCGCCAGGGGTGGACTTCTGGCCTCAGCAGTGCAGCTGAGGGTGCTGCTTTATCCTGAGAGTAGAGTGGGTTTCCACGGAAATCAATGCCTAGGAGTGACGGATTGGGTGTGCCTGTTAAATGTCATTCAGGCTGTGGTATGGGGACCAGCCTGAATATGAGACAGAATGGAATGGGTGAGGCTGTCTGGGGGATGTAACAGTGATTCAGGTGAGAATCAAGCAGCCCTCCATCCACTAGGATGGACTAGAGGTCATTCACCAAACCTCAGAGCGGCATCCAGAATGTCACACTGCTCTCTTCACATGGGCCAGATAAAAAAATATTAAAAGTAAAATAACCAGATGCTCGGGGCCTCACTTTGCGGACAATGATTTAGCACGTAACACGGAGCACTTCCAATACAACTACATGCTAGGCACTTTCCACCTGTTGTCTTATTTGAGACTCACAGCAGTCCTGACAGTAGATAGAGACTATGTCAGGAAAGAGGTCCTGGAAGCACAGTCGTGGCTGTTAGAGCCTGGCCGAGGTGGCCGTGTGGTCCCCGCGGCATCTCAGCAGACGCCTTGCCCTGTTCACAGGGGAGTTGGGGGAAGCAGCCTTTAAAAGAATGCTGGGGTTTCCATCGGGTTTCAGACGTCAGGAAGTCCACGGCTAGGTCCTGGCACCCTCAGCCTGAGCCTTCCCTGGCTCCCCTTAACTCCCTTCCTGTCCAAATTCCTCACTGACAACCTCCTCAGCTTTCTTATTTTCCAACCCTGAAGAGCAAGAGCAAGAGAGAGAGGTATTAACAAAAGGTGCCTTTTTCTGTCTGCAGAGCCCTCCCTAGGCTCGGAAAGCCTGGTTGCAAGGAAGTCTCTTGAACCTCACCACCCTGCCCCTCGCTTTCCGCCAGGCTGTGGGAAGCCGATGCCTCCTCAACATTTTTGCACAGCCTTAAGGACACTTCATGGCTGCTCTCCATGTATCCCATTTTCTTAATGCACCCTCATGCCCCTTGAGTCATGAAGTGTAACATCCTCTTCAAGTTTTCCCAAAAGAACCAACTTACACAAAAGCGTCGGTGAGTAACGTGGACTTTACAAATCGGTGTGTCTACTCCGATCCCAGCAGGAAACCTCAATGTCCACACTGGACACGCCCTTTGTTCTACGTCCCTTCTCATCTGCTTGACTCTTGGGTGAGGGGCAGCATGGTCTGTCTCCCCTCATCCCCTGCCACCCTCTGCACAGCATCCGTCCTGGCAGGCTCCGTCCCGAAAGCAGAGTGATTCAGCCTTCCCATTCCTCACCCGGCCTCACCTCCCCAAACCCGGCAGTCCTTCAAGAAAAGGACACTGCATCTCGGCCATAGGCAGACGACAGGCGTGGCCATACCTTATAACAAGGGTCTTTCCATTTTATTGTTTTGTTTTTACTTCTGGCTCTACACAGAAATCCAGGGTTGGGCTTCATTTTTGCTCAAAGGTAAGTGTCTTCTGCGAGGGTCCATGTTGCAGATGTGTGAAGACCACCAGCCGTGGCTTCCAAAGTGCGTTAATCCTGACTGGCCCTCACTCTGAGGATTTATGCCCTTCCCAGCTCCAGACCCAAGGGGTCTTACTTAAGAGGACAGGTCGTCAGGGTTTCAGCAAAACGTCTGATAATTTTCCCCCTGACAAGAATGCAAGCTGAGGGTATTTTGAGGACAGAATGCAAGTGAAGAGAGTGGGCTCAAAGGACATTCCCAGAACGCATCTGGGGAATAACGAGATGTGACGGGGATCTGGGAACGAGCAAGAAACGCTGGGCGACAGGATCGCCTTCGTGGATCCCCTTAAAGCCTTGGTGTGGCCATATCACTCCTCACTTTAGAGCTCAGTGTGTGTGTGTTTGTCAGAAGCAAAGGTGCACCTGCCCCGGGGTGGGTGACAGACAGAGCCCCCCAGGCCGTAAGGAAGCCAGCTGGGCTTCTCCGGGGGCACTGTCCCTGAATGAGGGAATCTGCTGGCAACCGACTGTGATGTTTGCCTATAGGTCGTGGTCAGTTGCAATTAATTAGCTTAGGCAGTAAATCATAACCTAAGAGCACCCACTAAATGTCCCTCCAGGGCCAGGCCACTTGTCACCCGTGAAATGAATTATTCAAGCTTCTTCATGAACAGAGTCGTTACATTCTGAATAGGAAAGAAGTCAGTCCCCAAATCAGACTGTGGATCCCTTTCCTTCTATGAGGGTTTTATAAGTTTTAGCTCCCCCTGCCATTAAAAAACAAAACAAAACAAAATTCTCCCAAGATTTAGAAGAAAGAGAATGCTTGTCTCTTATCTTCTGAGTCTTCATTTCCATCTCAGGGTTTTCTTATTTTTAGTCCTTTCTCAGAGCCCACACTCCAGCCAACCACATTTTCTCTCTGACAAATGTGAATAAAGCAAAACTGTCCAAAAACAACCCAAGAAGATCCTTGTCTTCCAGGCGGAAAGACCAGGGAGGTCCTGCGTGGAGCCCTGGCTCAGCCCTGAATCCCTCCCGTGCCCGGACAGCTGCGGAATGGAGAGCACCCACTGAGCCTCCCCCAGCCCTCTCCGTCTTTTCTTAACCTCAGCCCACCTGAAAAAGCTAACATGTTTCAAGGACTTTAATCATCTGATTAAACATGGAAAAGTGCCAAAGAAAAGCCAATTTTATGAAGTCTAGGTTTTGAGCCCCTTGCAGCTCATCCAGCGTGTGCCTTTCCAGGGTATTGTCTGGGCTCTCCACCGAGAAAGTTCAACTTTTAAAACCTGCAATAACCTTGTTGTATCTGCCCTTCTTTTGGGAAGGATCTTAGCAACAAGGGTCACAAATTCAAATAACAACAGGGACCAGGCAGGAGACGTAAAGTGGCCCAAGCTGTCACCATCAGCCTCTCTAAGGAAAAGAGGACAGGGCCTCAGGACACGCTGGGGCCCGTTCCTCAGTCCCCGCCTCTTCTCAACACAGGGACACACATGCCCAAGGCCTTTTCTCTTTTCCAGAGAAGCCAGAAACAATTTTTTTGTATGAAAGTTTCCCATTTTAAAATGCCTCTAAGCAATTCAAACGGTCTTAAAATGCTACGGGAACCAAATCCCACACCTGTGCTGCTTGGGGTCTGCCTGCGAGGGGCTGGTGTGTTTTGTGGCTCAGCACCAGAGCCCCCCATGCGTCCCCACCCCAAGGGGAGGCACAACTGTCCCAGAGCATGAACCGTCTCAGCACCTTTCCACCAAGGTGCAGTCACGGCACCGCCGCGCCTTCCCTCTGCCTCTCTTTTGAGAAACACTGAAGGCTTTTTCTGAACTTGGCTATTGATCTGATTGTCATTCAGACTCATGCTTGCGTTAATACTCTCTTTAGTAAAGAATTGTCCTTTTGCTTTTTTCCAGAAGGATGAAAGAAAGGTGGACAGAGGGGCAGATAGGCTTTATTTCTGAATTACAGCTCAAGGTTCAGGTGCTTCATAGCCAGAAAACTCCCTAAGTACAAAAGATAAGATTTTTCAATCTGTTCTTTTCAGTTCAGTACAAGGAACACTAATTCTGCCTTTAACCGCACAGACCTAACTCTGTGTCCGGGACCATGCAGCTCTCCCATCCCCAGGTCGGAGCCCAGTCAGGTGGAGCATTTTGCTGTGGGAAATTTTATCTCAGGGATTCTTTTGTTTCTGGAGGACAGCTTTTTAAAATAGCCACATAAAATGAGGCAAATGACTGAAGTCATTGGCATTATGTCTGTCTTTTAGAAAGAGTGCCATCATGACCTCAGTGCCACCCGGCACATGAGGGCCCCACAGGCCAGAGATGTGTCACTTCTTGACCTGTACAGGTTTTATGTCTTGGGGGCCTACAACGAAGGCTGACTTTAGCCACCAGATCCCTCAGGTGGGACCCCCAGAAGTGCCCCTGATCTTTACTGGGGGACTCATGTCCCATCTGGGCCAGCCTGGGCCTTGCTTGGAAGCGTGAAGTTGTAACATACCCTGGCAGAAAAAAATAGGAAGTTAGATCTTGACTGACATAAATGTGAGCTTTATTAAGTGCGCAAAAGTAAACACTTAGAATTGTTCACTCAGGCAACCGTCTGCGGACATACTGTTTACACACTGCTTTAAATTATAAAAGACTGGACCTGTCTTAGTGTAACTATTTGCCTTTTACAAAAGTACTCCCCCAGACATTATCTCACTTGATCCCTGCAAAACCCTCCAAGAGAGAAGACACTGCTGGGCTCCCCCTGCTCCTGTTTTGCCAGTCAAGATAGAGGTGGCCTGTCTAAGGCTCTGTCGTCAAAGCTGTGCAGAGAGCTAAATACCAGCTCAGGGCCTGTGGCTCGTGGGCTACGGTGTTTTCACCTTCCCTTGGTGGTCTTTGGGTGCAAGGGCCTGCACCCAACCTAAACATTTATAAGAAAGTGCAACAATTCCTATTGCAAGGAATATTTTGCTCCTACTGCAAGGAGTATTTTGCTGAATGGGTTATTGCATCTCAGCAAACACACTTGAGGATGTAGCTGAACAAAATCAGATCTGATGTGGAAGATAATATCAGAGTCCATGAGATATCAGACATCCGTGCCTGAACCACTGTGACGGAACAAAATCAGAATCCAATGTGGAAGATAACATCAGAGTCCATGAGATATTAGACATCCATGCCTGAACCAGGGAGCACCTCTGCCTTCAGCAGACATCAGTTGTCGACAAAAGACATGTCATGAAGTAAAAAAAAAAAAAGTTCAGTGGCAAAATGAATCCTGAAAATGACTTAGAGAAAGAGAAACCAGAGTGCTGTGTTTGGTAGCAACATGTCTGTCCGCGGGGTCTGAGAGACAGAGAGAGAGACAAGTGTCAGTATGGAAAAGATTAGGCCAAAGAGACAGAAATGCCAGGAGCCTCCAAAATCTGACTGGCCACTATAGTTTCAGCACATAAAAGTCAAAGTCACCAAAACTTTTAAGCCAGAGTCTGCTAACCAAATGTGACTGAGGCAGGAGTCTCCATCGACAGAGGTTTATTTAACCAGAGGTTGGGGATGTGCTCAGGAAAGTCATGAGTTACAGGAGTATCTGTGATCTCAGCTTTCCAAAGACGGGTGTGGAGACTCAGTAAAGGGGGGAAAAAAAAACCCAGCAGGAAGGAAGGGAGGGAGGGGAGGCACTAAGACAAACGGCTACACTTCCTTGTGAGCAATTCGTGACAGAGGCCATGTGAGAACCTGCCTGATGGATGAGGCTGTGACACAGGGTCGGGAAATTGCAGCTGTCTGTCTGGGAACAAAAGAAAGGTGGTGTTGTGTGACTCACTTCACAGGCGTAACTTTGCCTTTGGCACACTGAGTTTGGGGGGGTCCCAAGATTTTATTTTCTTCTACAAGACTAATTTGCACCTTTTGCAACGCATGTATGCTAAGCGCTGGATGAAAACACAGGGCCTGTAACGGATTCTGAACAGAGAAAGGCTCATACTTTATGACAAGGACTAGAAATAAATTAACAGGATACAGAGCCAGAGCATGGCAGGGAGGCACTGTGAGAGAGGAAAATGAGAGGTCGTTCTGCTGAGCCCTAGATGACATCTGCAGGAGGCAGGAGCTGACTGTGGGTTCTGAGGCAGGTGACTGACCAGCCATGGCTGTGGGGTCTGGGGCAGGTGGCTAGCCATAGGCAGCACAGCAGGGCTGGAGGCAGACGTGGCTTTCGCCTGCTTTCTAATTCTAACTGCTTTGCGGAGAGTAGACTGGAGTCAGGCAAGCAACCAAGAAAAACAGTCAGTGCGGCCCACTCGAGAGATGCCTTGGCCCCGCAGGGCTGTGAGAATGGGGACGTGGGTGGTGGACCTGAGCCCTGGGGCCTCTTGGCCCTTTCCTCATTTCAGATGGGCTACTCAAGAGACAGAAGCCAAACAGGTTAGACAGACGCTGCCGCCAGGCCCAGGATCTCCCTAGACACACCGTCTTCTCCTTTTCTCCGCCAGCTGGCCAGGCCGGTCAGCAAGACCAGACTCGCTTCTGCTGGCTGAGGCTTGGCCGCACCCTAAATGTGCAGAGTGCCAGCCTGATGTGGGAGGGAAGGGTGAACAGGCTGGACTGGGCCTCCACTGCCATGCCCTGCACCCCATCTCTGCCCGCTCCCTGCCCTTCAGGGCAACTGGACCCCACCCTGCAAGCTGACCCCTCCAGCTCTCCTCATTTACACCAAACACGTGGCTGGGGAACTGTGGAGCATGAAGAGGGAGGAGTTCGACAGTTTGCCGCTCTCTCGACCTTCCCTCTCCCCCAGCCCCGGCCTGTGGCCTGCAGCCCTGCTGGCGCTAAACTTCCCTGGTTACTGTCCCCCCTCCAACTGCTGCGGAACCGCCTCTAACTGCCTGCACTTCCAACGGCCACCAGCAACTGCCCCTGCAACTGCCACTGACTCAGAACCTCCTCAGGGTTCTTGCTGAGATCCAAGCTGTGCTCAGCCGCTCCGCCCATCTTTTTCTTCTTACTCCCCTTGAGCTCTCCGGTCTCAGCCCAGACATCGTGGGTTCTCTGAAGGTTTACTGGGGCTGAGGGCTGGCAGTTATCTTCACGTGTGGATCTTGAGCTTCCTCAACACCCAAGCCTTTTGAAGAACCACTGAAATATGCATCAGAAACAGCTCAGGATCACATGACAGTCTTTCTTAAAAAGAATATTTTGCTATGGAAGCAGAAAATCAAGTATCACACATTCTCACATAAAGGTGCTCTGAAGCCAGCTCTGCCCTGGATGGCTGCCCTCTCCCTGCTGAGCTCACCGGGCCTCCTGCTGGCCTGCCAGGTTCTCTTCACTTGATATATCATTTCATCCTCCCCCCGGATACCACACTCGCTTCTCTTCATAGCCAAATTTCTTGAAAATTTTGCTGTTAGGCGCCAGGAGTTTATTTTATAGCTTTGAGACTCGGTCTAAGCAGCTCATTCTAAGGCTCTGTTTACGTTTTGTGTTGTCAAGCTCTGTAACACACGATGGCGCTATGAAGACAAATTTAGACACTACACCTTTAAGGAATTCAGGGGGACCTAGGCAAAGCACTCTGTGAAAACACAGAAGGAAGCAACCAGCAGCCTAGAATGGTCTGGCGGGGTCCTCTAAAGAAAAGGGGCTCGAGTTAAATTGGGTAGATGAAGAGGAAGTCCCCAAGAAGGAAAATGGGAAAGACAACAATGATGGCTTTCATTGTGAAGATGGTGGAGTGTCTATCAGACAGCAAGGCCGAGATCACGGCTGGCTTCAGAAGGGCCTGGAGCCGCCACCTGGAAACCCCCAGCACTGTCCAGGTCTTGACTCTGCTCCTCTCTGAGCATGCATTTCCTTCTCTTCTCTCCATGACCGGCGTCCCCTGATGCCCCTGGGCTGCCCCACAGCTCCCACATGCCAAAACAGAGGGGGACTGGCTTTCTTGATACTAATTCTTGTACCAAGAAGGATTCATGTACAGTCAAGGCTCCACCCTGACCTGATTAAGTATGGCTAAAGGGATGGAGTCAGCCCGAACACGCCAGCCAGGCCCACGCTGGTAGAGGGGCATTGTGGCCTCCAAGTGAGGCAGGCAGTGGGCTGAGCCCCCAGCCATCAGAGATGGATAATAGACTGGAGCTACCACAGAGCAGGTTTTGATTTTGAGTCTTTGCCCCTACAAATAAGCTATCTCTGAACCGGGAGAAACAAACTCCCTCTTGGGTCTTTGCCACTAGGCTCTCTGGGAACCACTACAGTAAGAATGAGCAAGGATCTGGGCAGATCCGGAGGCTCGGCCCTCCCTGCCTGCCTCCTGGGTGTCTGGCTTGATGTCTGGGTCCAGACGTGGGGGGCAAGGGAGAGCTTTTGCCTTGGCCCCTGAAGGTTCTCTGAAAAATAAACTGACATGAGGCAGATCGATTAATAGGATAAAATGCATACAAATTTATTTAACGTGTATCCACAAGAGCCTTCAGAATGAAGTCCCACCCCCCGGTAAGGTACAGAAGTTTCTAGATCATCTTGAGGTTATAGAAAGAATGCGGGCTCAGAGCATGGCCAAAACCAGGTTTTAGAGACAGGACAGGTTATGGCCAGCAAAGCTGGTCTAGATGAAGCCCCTCATAATATAGCCCCAGATGAAACAGATGGTAAATGTTTCCTTTCAGACCTTTGGAAGTGTCAGTGTGTCAGCCTCCCTTAGATTGGGGAAAGGCCTAGAAAGGGAAGGCCTGACTGCAACAACGGAGATTCTGTACAGAGGCAAGTTTCCCCCACAAGACAGGTTTGCAGGGCCATTTCAGTCTGCTGGCCCTACAGCGGCCATTTCAAAAGAAGTCAAAGAAATATATTTTGGGGTAAAATAATTCGACTTTCTTCAATGATCAGTCACTCATTTGGTGGTGCTGTTGTTCCCAGGACTAGGAACCCTCCCAAACCCTTCCTAACGCCACCTCCCTACAGGAAGCTGCTGCTATGAACAGAGGCTCCCATGCTGGCCAAAGCCGTGCCGGGCTTCCGCAGAGAGCACTGCCGGGAATCTCGCTCAGCCATTTCCGACACTGGATGGGTGCTCTGCCCTGGACAGCTGCCAGGATGTTGCCAAAGCCCGCCACACCCAGTGGACCCGCTGTGTTTCTGATGCGGACGACCCTGTCTCTGTCCTGGAGTCACGCGGGACCAAACTGTGCAGATGCTTTTCCTATACTTTTAGGGAGTGGGGCCCCACCTTGCTCCTTTCCCCATGCATGGAAGGGTGCCTTCCTAAAACTGAAGCCTATCTGAATGACCACAACACCCCTGACACATAGGTACTTCAGGTAAAACTGTAGGCTTTACGCACGCCACATGTTGTAACGGGTATTGACCCCCAACACATTCGAGTGGGTGTCCATGGGATAAATGGGAGTGGGGGCTAGGGAGAAAGCAGGAAAGATGAGAAATGAGGTGCAGGGGTCTTGCACAGACCAGGGATGATAATGGGCCAAGAACCAAAGAGTATGAATAATTCAGCCTCATCTTCCTGGGGCTTACCCCAGCAGGGGTGTTGTCTCTGCTCTCACCATATCCTACACAGGTCTAGTCCCCCGCTTCTGCAACCTTCTGAGACTATGCTAAGAAGTCCCTTCAGCTAAGGAGGCCTTTGTGCTGAGAGCTGGCAGTACCTGGGAGCGCTTGGTCCCATGAGCAGCCCACAGCCAGTGGTGACGACCAAGGGGTGCAAGTGTTGAAAAGCCCCACACCAGGACTGCAGAGGAACTTGGGCCCCAGGGCTCCCCGTGGACCTGCCGCAGCTAACACAGCACTTGTAGCAGCATCCTTGCGTGGCTCCTTCCCAGCTGGCATCACCTACTCTCTGATTTCTCCTGGGGGAACGTCCTTAACATATCATTTGCCCCTAAGACTCTATCTCTGGTGTCCTTCTGAGAGAAGCCACCTAAAACTATTTACAGGATGAAAAAAACTAAAATTTTTTTATGCATGCGAAGAATAAAATGTGCTTTCCTGTAACTCCATTTAGATTTAGAGACCTCACCTCCCCCACACTGAATGAACTGCTCAGCCAATTACAGGTCTGTTCCCAGTGGTATGCTGGCAAGCCAGGATCTCCAGGGAGGAAAACAGGAGAAAAGAAAACGTCCTTATTTCTAATATTTCCTAATTTTCATGATATAAATACTCCCACCTGTGGCCAATCCCAAGCTACAAATATGATGTCCCTGCACTGGGGCAGGGTGGCGTAGAAAAGGTTGCAAATGCCAGGCCCTCGCAAGCCCGGGGAGCCTGCCATAGCATAGCACCTTCCCTCGCCAGCCCCTCCCTGGGAATTTGTCTAAGCTGCTGTGAGCCGTGGTGCTGGCTGTGGTGACCGTCCACTTCGAGTCCCCTGTCCCCAGGGTCTTTCCTCATGCGTGGCCACATGGCCCCTCAGGTCTGATGGCGCTGTCTGCTACTTCCAAGACACATGGGCTGTCAGTGACTCTGTTTTCAAACTGCAGCAAGAGCTCGGAGACTTTTCCCTCTGGGTCTTGCTGCAGTGCTAGGGGTGCACCCAGGAAGCAGGGTATGTCGCCTTCTTCCTCTCCTTCCCCACACTTGGAGAATCTGCTCTGGGGATGGGTGGCCAGATAGGGTGGGGGATGCCCCACTTTCCTTGTGAATGCTTCTCAGCTCTCTCTTCTCAGCACTTTGCCCAGTCACTTCTTCCTTTGGGAGACTATGATTAAAATAACTTTCATTCATTCACTGCTAGACACTCGGATTTACAGTGAATTAGAAAAACAAGCTTCCTACCTCCAAGAAGCTTGGGTTTAGTTCCTGTTCCCTGTTCAAGAGTTTCAGCCATGCTAAAAAGTCACTTACTGCTTGGGAAAGCATTCCAGGCAGAGAAAAGGGCAATTGCAAAGGCACAGAGGCAGAAACCGACCTGGTATTTAAGGAAAAGAAAGAAAGCCTGAGAGAGCGACAGAGACATTTTACAAGGGCAGTGGCAGAGTGGCATGAATCAGAGAGGGGTAGAACCAGAGCTGCAGGGTGAGCAGTCCAGGGAGAGGAGGCAGGGCTATCATTCCAACTGCAAAGGGAAATGAAGGTTTAGAAGATGTAGAGTGATATCATTGTATTTATATTTTTATAAGATTACTGAAGCCACTTTGTACTGGAAGCAGGGAAATCATTTGGATCAAGTTCCTACAGAAAATCAAGTGCAACGAGGTAGCCATTGGAACGAGGGTTGAGGGAATGGAGACAGCACTGGAAGCATGTGAGATGCAGACTGAAGGTGGAAGTGACAGGACTTGATCACTGAGTTAACGTGGAGCAAGAGAAAGAGAAAGGACACCTCCCAGTTGTTTGGCTTGAGCCCTGGATGGGCCATGGTGTCCTTCTCTGAACCAGGGAAGAGAGGAAATGGAATTGAGTTGGTGGAGGGAGTATGAATCCACTTTGCACAGGTTAAAACAAGATGCCCATTAAACACCCAAAAGGAGATGTCAATTAAGTATAGGAGCCTGGAACCCAGGGGAAGAAATGAGGACAACAGATGGAAACCCGGGGTCACCAACATGTGGGCGGAGTGTCTTTTACAAAGCAGGAGTAAAGAAAAAGAAATCCACAGCAGCAGAAAATAGAGGATCCTCTCTAACACAAGAGTGACACCACACTCAGCAATGGCTCTTCTTGGTATTTAGCAAAATGAGCTGGAAAGCCATGTCTACACACAAACCCTCACACAACGTTTACAGCAACTTTATTCATAATTGCCAAAATATGGAAGCAATCAAGATGCCCTTCATAGGTGAATAGCAAACTGTGGTACATCCAAATAATGGAATATTACTCAGCTCTAAAAGAAATGAGCTATCAAACCATCAAAAGACATGGGGGAACTTTAAATGCATATTGTTGAATGAAAGAAGTCACTCTGAAAAGGCCACACACTGTATGGAACCAATTCTATGACCTTCTGGAAAAGGCAAACCTGTGGAGACAGTAAAGGATCAGTGGTTGCCAGGGATTGGGGGAGGGGGTGATAGGCAAGTCAAGGAGGACTTTTCGGGCAGTGAAACTATTCTGTATGATACTTTAATGATGGATGCGTGTCATTATAAATTTGTTCAAGCCCAGGACCAAGTGCGGTGGCTCATGCCTATAATCCCAGCATTTTGGGAGGCCCAGGCAGGTGGATTACTTGAGGTCAGGAGTTCGAAACCAGCCTGACCAACATGGTGAAACCCCATCTCTACTAAAAATACAAAAATTAGCTGAGTGTGGTAGCACACGCCTGCAATCCCAGCTACTAGAGGGGCTGAGGCAGGAGAATCGCTTGAACCTGGGAGGCAGAGGTTGCAGTGAGCCGAGATCACATCACTGTACTCTAGCCTGGGCGACAGACCGAGACTCCATCTGGAAAAAAAAAAAAAATTGTGCTCAAGCCCATAGAATGTACAACGTCAAGAATGAACCCTAATATAAATCACAGAATCTGGGTGACAATGGTGTGTCAATGTAGGCTCATCAGTGGTGAAAAATGCACCGCTTAGCCAGGGATGTTGACAGGGAGGGAGGCTTTGCGCGTGTGCGGTGGGGTGTGTGCAAACTCTCTGTACCTTCTGCTCAGTTTCACTATGGACTTAAAACCTCCCTAAAAAACAAAGTCCGTTTTTTAAAATTAATTCATTTAGACCAATAATACTGCTTCTAGCAACATTTGCTAAGGAAAACATCAGAATGAATAGCAAAAATAACGTATGTCTAATGATGAAGTGTTATGTAATAATTAAATTTTGTGTTTTCAACCATGTAATAAAATAGGAAAAAAAAATGGAAATGGAGTGAAAATATCTAGGCTGAGGCCATTTCCTCGTGAAGAGAGAGCCCCAACAATTTCCAACAAGCTAACAGACGGAGGGCACCACCCATCCAGGTGGGAGCAGACGGAAACCAAGAGCCACTTCTGAAAGAAGACAAAATTGATCATGCAAATGTGTTTGAATGTGATCAGAGAAGATTCTTATGCTGGTGGAGGGAGGGGGGCAGAATGTGGAGTGGAATTAGTAATAAGAACATAGAAAACCAGTATAGACAAAAGGGATTACTTACTCAGAGGAAACGTAAAAGCATGTAGAAGTGGAAAAGCGATTCTGTTTTACTAACTGACTGACTGGTAAATGTGATTTAACTAGTCATAATAAATACCAAATGGTGAGCTAACTAAGTTTCAGTGACACTCTCTTGGGATTTCTAAGAGGGCATGACAAGGGAGTGTGATGTGAAGGGTTGGGTTTGGCATGGAGGGTGAGCAAGAGGTGATAACGGGAGCTGAATTCACATGTTCCCTAATGGGAGGCCCAAAGATTATGCCTGAAATGGAATGATCAAGATGTAGGAATGTCAACATGGAAATCAGAAGAATAAGATACTTTTTTTAAAAAAGAAGAGCTAAGAAAGTTGAAATTGGTTGCTTCCTGAGAGTAAGAAATGGGTGGAGGCCGGGCGCGGTGGCTCAAGCCTGTAATCCCAGCACTTTGGGAGGCCGAGAC
>NW_012114655.1:2676331-2687918 GCF_000951035.1 Colobus angolensis palliatus | reverse complement strand
GAAAGAGCGAGACTCCGCCTCAAAAAAAAAAAAAAAAGAAAAAGAAATGGGTGGAAAGACTGACAGAGGAAAGCTAGTTTCTCATACCCATTAGAGAATAATTTGACTCTAAATGATATGTATATAACTTTGAGGAAAATAAAACTAAACAAAAAGAGAAGTTTCTGAGAGATGATGTGTCAGACACAGCACTATAGCTGAGAAGCACTGTATCTACTGAGTACCTAGTGTGTGCTGGGGCAATGTTCTAGGCACTAGAAATACACCAGTGAGTAGTCAGACACACACACACACACACACACACACACACACACACACCCTTCCAAACACATACATGCCCATAGGTTATTCAGCAGCCCACCAGGTGTAGCGTGAGTCATGACATTGGGCGCTCACAGCAGGAAGCTGGTGTGAGATGCAAAGTGACCAGAATGGGGGCCAAGAGATCTGAAAATTGTGAGATGCCTCAGGCTTCATCCGCTTGTCCAAATGCTGCTTCTCTGTTTCAGTTGTTAAATAATTATTTCCATCACACCCATGATACTTAAAAAATATTCACAGTTCACTGTTTATGCAGTTAAATTTCCTAGTAATTCATTTAATACTTAATTTTCTGAGTACTGTGCTAAAGTATCTCCCTGAGCAATTCACCATGATAATCTTGGATTAGATAAACGAAATTACCGGAAAATATCTCGCGTAAATTTCATTTTTTGCAATATTTTACCAATCATTAAAGGAACACATAGTTATTAAGTTCTCCTTTATTTCCTGAGTTCCTTCTTATTGGAGGTGTAGCATTTGGGTGGTTGTTTTTAGTTTTCTTATTGGTGTTTTTCTGGCAGTCTAAGTAGAAAAAAAAAAATCAAAAATCTTAAGTACATGTCCACAAGGGAACTATATGGGGTATTACACTAGAACATAAAGCTATTTTGCACAAGAAATATTAGCGACTTTACCATTAGAACTAAATTGATTACATTCTATTTTTAAAATTTTACTTTAACTGGCACTAATTTATGTATTTATAGGGTACAATGTGATGTTTTGATTTTTGTTTACATTGTAGAATGATTAAGTCAAGCTAATTAACATATACATCACCTCCTATACTTACTAGTTTTTTTGTGGTGAAAACATTTAAGAATCTACTTTCATGCCACATAAGGAAGGCTTAGCCACAGCTGCTCTTATACTGATGTGGGATGCCCTGTGATTCTCCTGGAGTGTTATGAGGAGCTGCTCTCAGGCCATTTCTCACCTACCTTCTATCTCACAGAAGCTATCTCTGAGAGAGTTTGCATCTCCTCCTCCTGAGTCCTGATGCAGTCTGAAGAATTGGGGCTTGCCTTCTCCCGTAGGGTCTAGCTGTAGACTATGACACTGTTAGTGACAGCATGAAATGAACTTCTCGGCCACGGGAACTGTACCACTCACATTGCATTGTCACCTGCCTCTGATGTTCTGGTATTACTGTCTCTTGCTCTGGTGTTGGGACAAGGGATGTCGTGAGACATCACCTTTGCTATTCTTGATTTTGTGGTCCATGTAAGTCACAAAAGAAAAAAGAATCTACTCCTAGCAATTTTTAAACATACAGTACAGTATGGAGTTTCCTCAAAAAACTAAAAATAGAACCGCCATATGTTCCAGCAATCCCGCTACTGGGCATGTGCGCAGCGGAATCGCCATCTGTGTGTTGAAGAACTGTCTACACTCCCATGTTCACTGCAGCACTACTCACAGTAGCCAGGTTATGGAAACCAGTGTCCATCCGTGAGTGAGTGGACAGAGAAAACGTGGCATGTATGCACAATGCAGTACTATGTGGATATTCAAAGTTTTAAATGTGCATCAAAACTGCCTTCAAGATGGAAAGCTCTTGAACTCTAAATTTAGATGATTTTAGGGTAAACGATACCTCCATGTCCACTTGCACCTGGGTCGGGTTGGGGACAGCCCTCATGATGACAATCTGGCCATGGCTCTGAGAAGCATTCTGGCTCAGGTCAGTCAGTCTCTGTCCATTAACCCTCAATGGGAACCAGAGGCATTCTCAACTCATCAGACAAAAGACCCCCTCCAGGGGTCCAGCAGGGCCTCACCCACTTCCCAGATGGAAACGCCTTCTCAAAGTGCCTTCCCGGGGGCTCTTCAAGCACCGCTCAACTATTCTCCAAATCAGTGTCCTCAGGTTGTTTTGTTCACTCAATCAGAGAGAAAAGACTTCAGTCCCAAATCGTAACGTGTGTATTTTTCTTTGTCAGCTGTACTCATTAACACATCATGATCATTATGAAACATACACCAAGACAGTATTAAATGAATCTACATGAAATATGTACTTTTTAGAGAGAGATGTACTTGTTTTTCTGTCTGTAGTCTCGGGAAACCGCGGTGCACACTCCCTGAGTATTGACTCATGCCTCAGAATCCCTCAGCTACCTGAACCATGGGAAGAAGTAAATATATCCCTCCCGGGTCTTGGGTTCACCTCAGTGCCTTCCACTGCACGGATGGAGACATGGAATAAGCCAACGCCTACGCTGTCTGTGGCTTGAATTAGATGTCACTGTATGCAAGAATTACCTATAATCCCACTACTAAGATACAACTCTGCTTATACTTTAGAATGCAGTTTTTCAGTGACTTTCTACACATCAATACATTTCTTTTCAAAATGTTCTGTTTTAAAGTTCCTTTTGGAGGGCCGGGCATGGTGGCTTATGCCTGTAATCCCAGTGCTTTGGGAGACCGAGGGGGAAGGATGGCTTGAGGCCAGGAGTTCAAGGCTGCGGTGAGCTATGCTTGAGCCACTACATTTCAGCCTGGGCAGCAGAGCAAAACCCTATCTCTAAAAACAAAACAAAACAATGGCTGGGTGTGGTGGCTCATGCCTGTCATCCCAGCACTTTGGGAGGCTGAAGTGAGCGGATTACCTGAGGTCGGGAGTTCGACACCAGCCTGACCAATATGGAGAAACCTCATCTCTACTAAAAATGCAAAATTAGCCAGGCATCGTGGCAGGTGCCTGTAATCCTAGCTACTCGGGAGGCTGAGGCAGAAGAATCATTTGAACCTGGAAGGCAGAGGTTGCAGTGAGCAGAGATCGCACCACTGCACTCCAGCCCGGGCAACAAGAGCAAAACTCAATCTCAAAACAAATAAATAAATAGTTAATTAATTAAAGTTCCTTTTTTCATTTATCACAAATATTTTCTATGCCACTCAAATTTCAACATTCTTTGTTACCATAATGTTGCATAATATACTTAATTTTTTATACTTCATGATTTTTAAATGTTCTATTGTGGAAATTTTCAAACATAAATAGGATAATTTAATGAACCCAAATGCATTCATCACTCACCTTGAACAACTTTAAACATTGTGCTATTCGTATCCCTAACTCTACCCACTTCCCACAGCCCACTAAAGTTTAGTTGTTTTAGGTAAAATTTACAGATACTGCAATGCACACACCTTAGCTGTACAGTTTGAGAAAATAGATAAATCAGAGTAACCCGCATCTGCGTCAAATAGTGAACATTTTTCATCTCCCCCAAAGTTCATTCACAGCACATTTCATTCAGTACCACGCACCAGAGGTAACCATTGTTATAACTTCTTTTCAACTTGAATTAATTCTGTTCCAGAACTGCATATAAGTGGAGTATGTACTCTTTTGTGTTGGCTTTTTTACTCAGTATAACATTTGTTACACTGAGTATATAACATCTGAGATGTATTTACATTGTGAAATGTATTAGTCGTTTGTTTCTTCTTATTGTGGTGTAGTATTCCACAATATGAAAATCCCACAATTTCCTTAATCCTTGTCCTGCTAATGGGTGTGTGTGTGTTATTTCGAGTTTGGGGGCTGCTGGGAATAAAGCTGCAATGTTTTCTTCTACAAGTGTTTCTGTGAACACATATTTACATTTCTTTTGGATAAATACCTAGGAGTGGAATTGCTGGGTTAAGAGATAAGTACATGTTTAAGAGAGAGAGAGAGAGAGAGAGAAATTTAATTAGCCGGCATGGTGGTGTGCACCCGTAGTCCTAGCTACCCAGAGGCTGTGGCAAGAGGATCACTTGAGCCCCGACCCCTGACGTTAGAGGTTATAGTGGGCTATGATCATACCACTGCACTCCAGCCTGGGTGACACAGGAGACCTTGTCTCTAAAAAAAAAAGAAAAGTGATGAGAACAGACATCCTTGCCTTGCTACCAACGTCAGGAAGTTTTCAGCATTTCACTATTAATTAATGATGTTAGCTGCAGGATTTTAGTGACTGTCTCAATACCAGAAGTTTATTTCTGTTTATAGTTTTTTCTAAGAGTTGGAGTTTTTTTCATAAATTGATACGGATTTTTTTCAAACGCTTTTTCTGCATCTATTGAAGTAATTATGCCATTTTTTGTTAACATAGTAACGTGGTGAATTGCACTGATTAACTATTAAACATGAAATTAACTTGGCACTACGGGACGGGGATAAATCCCACTTGGTTATAACATACTATTTTTCTACATTGCTGGATTTAATCATATTTTAAAGATTTTTTTGCATCTGTGTTAATGAACCATCTTTGACCTAAAATTTTCTGAATTTGTATTTTGTCAAGTTTTTGTGTTAATACTGTATTGGCCTTAAGTCACAGAGTATTTCTTTTTCCTCCTCTGTATTCTGAACGAGTTTGCATAAGACAGGTAATACTTCTTCCTTAAATGGTGTATAGAAGTAATCAGTGAAATCACCTCTACCTGGAGTTTTCTTTGTGACCGCACTTTTAAAGCAACCCTCATTTCTTTACTATATATACCACCATTCAGCTTTTCTGGTTTTTTTCTTGTACTGGTTTTGGTAAACTGTATTTTTCAAATAATTTGTTCATTCCATCTAAGTTATCAAATGTGTTGACATGAAGTTGTTTATAATCTTCCCAGGTTATGACTTTGATACATAGAGACTCTATAACACTCTACCCTCTTTCATACTTGATACTGGTCATTTGTGTTTCTTTCTTGTTAGAGATTTATTCATTTGATTAAACTTTTCAAAGAAGAATATTTTGCTATCCTCATTTCCTGCTGGTTTGTTTTCATTTTCTTTGATTTCTGCTCTTCATTATTTCCTTTCTTCTTATTTTGGGTTTAATTTCTTTTCTTTTTCTAGACTTTTAGGGTGGAAATGAAAATCAATTATTTTAAGGCTTTCTTCCTTTTGAATGTAAGCAATTAAAGCGCTGAATGTTACAGCTAAGAACTGCTGTAGCTACATCTCACACACTTTGGTATGTGGCATTTTCACTGTCGTTATGTTTGAAATACTTTTCATTTCCTTGTTATTTCTTCCTAGAATCACAGGCTATTTAGAAGTTTACTGTTTAATTTCCAAATATCCGGGGACTTTTCACACACTTTGCTGTTATTCTCATTTAATCCCATTGTGGCCAGCAAGCATGCTCGAAGACATTCAGTATTTTATAATTTGTTGAGACTTATTTTTGGCCCGAGGTCTGGTCTATCTCGGTGAAAATTTCACATCAACTAGGGAAGAGCATTTTGTCCTTGTTAGGCGTAGGGTTCTATAAATATCAGCTCATGAGAGGTGGCTTATACTTCAGCCCTTACGGTTTTTCTGCTAATGAGACAAGCATGTTAAAAGATCCAACTAGGACTGGGGATTCTCTGCTTCCCCCTTATGTTCTTTCAGACATTATATTTTGAATTGCTGTATACACATACTTGTTATGTCTTCCTGATGTTCTGACCCCTTTCGACATGATGAACTAGTCCTCTCTATTCCCAATAAACCTCTTTATCTTGCAGCCTATTTTGCTTGATGTTAGTATAGACACTCTAGGTTTGTCACAGTTAATGGTTCCACGTGCAGTGGGTTAAATAGTGTTCCCCCTAAATTCACTTCCACCTGAAACCACAGAATGTGACCTTATTTGTAAATCGCATTTGCAGATTGTAATTAAGGACGGAAATGAGATCACACTGGGTTAGGATGAGCTCCACATCCAGTAAGACTGAACTCATAAGGACACACAGGGACAGAAGAAAGAAGCCCATGCAAAGACAAAGCAGAGATTGCAGTGATGCTGCCACAAGCCAAGAAGTGCTAGGGGCCACCAGAGGCTGAAAGAGGCCAAGAAGTTCCTCCCCTAGAGCCCTCAGAGGGAGTGCAGCCTTGCCAACACCTCGACTTTGCCTTCTGGTCTCTTAGAACTGTGAGATAATGAATTTCTGTTGTTTTAACCTTCTCAGCTTGTAGTAATTTCTGGCCACAGCCCTAGGAAATCAATGCAGCATGTACCTTAGTAAGTTCATGGTGCTACAACATAATATCATGGACTGAGTGACTTAACAATTTATTTTACCTCAGTTCTAGAAGCTGCCAGTCCAAGATGAGAATGCCAGGTGGCTGTCCTCTGGTGGGGTCCTCTTCCTGGTGAGTAGACGGCCACCTCACTGTGCCCTCACACGGCAGGAACAGTGCAAGCAAGCTCTCAGGTGTCTCTTCTTATAAGGGCACTTATCCCATCACGGGACCCCACCCACAGGACCTCACCTAACCCTAATTACCTCCCAAAGGCTCCATCTCCACAAACCGTCACACTGGGGGTTAGGACTTCAACATATGAATTTGAGAGACACACATTCAGTCCATAACACCATGGCATATATTTTCATTCTTTTTACTAATAACCTACTTGTGTCTGTATTTAAGGTTTGTTCCTTATAAACAGCACTGAGTTGGGTCTTTTCTTTTTAATCCACTCTGACATTCTCTGGTCCTTTATTTTGGGGGTGGTGGCGGTGAGTCCATTTATTTTTAATTATAGTTGAATTTAAATCTGCCACTTTGATATTTGTTTCCATTTCAGTTCATTTGTTTCCCTCTGCTCCTCCTTTCTTGGGGTGTAATTGAATCTTGTTGGTATTTCAGTTGTATTTCCCTACTGGCTTTTAAGACATGCTACTTTGCATTATTTTTTAGTGGTTGCCGTAGGGCTGCATTTTACCAAATGATACCTACTAACAATGTGGCTATTTAAATTTAAAATTTAAGCTAATTAAAATTATATAAAATTAAAACTTAGTTCCTTAGTCACAAAACCCACACTGCAAGTGTTCAACAAATATGTGTGACTAGCAGCTATCTTATATATGACAAAGCAGTTATAGACTATTTCTAACACTGCAAAAAGTTGTACGGGTAATTTGTCACAATTGACTTACAGTTAATATACTATTTAACATAAAATATTGGAATTTTGTGAGAATATAATTCCTTTACCCCCATCTTTTGCAACATTTTCATATATTTCACATATATTTCATCTATATACATCATCAGCCCACAATACTAACATTTTTTCTTGAAGAGGAATATGATTTTTTAAGTTTAAAAGGAAAGAATATGGCTGGGTGCAGTGGCTCACACCTGTAATCCCAGCATTTTGGGAGGCTGAGGCAGGCGGATCATGAGGTCAGGAGATCGAGACCATCCTGGCTAGCATGGTGAAACCCTGTCTCTACTGAAAAATACAAAAAAATTAGCCAGGCGTGGTGGTGGGCACCTGTAGTCCCAGCTGCTTGGGAGGCTGAGGCAGGAGCACGGTGTGAACCTGGCAGGCGGAGCTTGCAGCGAGCCGAGATCGTGCCACTGTACTCCAGCCTGGGCGACAGACGAGACTCTGTCTCAAAAAAAAAAAAAAGGAAAGACTACATATGGTCTTTATATTTACCCACATATTTAGCATTTCTGCTGATCTTTATTTTTCCCCTAATCTGATACCATCTTTTGCCATATACCCCTTAAAGGGTTCCATTTATCATTTTTCATAGTGTGGGTCAACTGAGGACAAATTCTTTGAGATTTTTAATCTTATTTTTTTACCTTTATTATTGAAATATAACTTTGCAGCATGTAAATTTCTAGGTTGATCGTTGTTTTTCAGCAGTTCACCTGTGTTGTTCTAGTGCCTTTTGGCCTTTACTGTTTCTGGTAAGAAGCTAACATTATTCATATGTTGTTCATTACACATAATGTCTCTTTTTTCTTTAGCTGCTTTTATAATTTTCTCTTCATATTTGGAGTTCAGCAGTTTTACTATATGTACTTAGGTCTCATTTTCTATGTATTGGTCCTGCCTGTGGTTCATTGGGTTTCTTGGATTTATACATAGTCTTTTACCAAGTATCAGAAATTTGAAGCCACTATTTCTTCCAAAATTTTCTTTTTCCTCACTTCCTAAGACTCTGCACTTATATTAGACCAGATTATGTTGACAAACAGGTCTCTGAAGATCTGTGTGCTTTTCTTCCACTGCTTTTCTTCCGTCTGTTTTTCAGAGAGGATCATTTCTATTGATCTATATTATAGTTCCTCAATTTATTCTGTTTTCAATCTGCTGTCAGGCACCTCCAGTGACTTTTTACTTTAGTTATAGTAATTTTCAATTTCAGTATTTCCATTTCTTTCTCGTTATGCTTCAATTTCTCTGCTGAGATTCTCCATTTTCTCATTTATTATGTGTATTTCTTTTTTAAAATAGGTGAACATATTTTTAATAGTTGCTTTAAAATCCTTGTCTGCTAATTGTTACAGTTGAGTCACCTAGGCAGCAATTTCCGTCACACTTTGTGGGTCATATTTTCCTGTTTCTGTGCATGTCTAGTTTTTTTTGACACTGAATATTATGAATGATGCAGAGATTTTGAGTTCCGTTTTATTTCTCTAATGAATGATTTTTGTTATGTACTATAAAAAGTTCACTTGGCTTGACTCAGACTCCAAACTCTGTCTCCCCTGAAGTGAGAAGCAACTGAAATCTTTGTTCTTTTAGGTTTTCTAGTATTTTGTCAGGCCACTGGGTTCTCCCCATCCATTGTTGTTCAGTGATTTGCCCAAGATTTGAGGAGATTTGACACACGGATGTGTGGGGCTCACACCTCTGAAATTTCTTCCCTTCTAGGATTTCACTGCTAATGGTCTGGTTTTTCTCCCAGCTCCAAATTGTATTCTCTGATATTTCAACTCAGAAAGTACAGCTAGCTTCATGGGCCTGTGACCTGCATATTCATACAAGGGCCACACACATGGGTTAAAGTTCTGCTATCACTGTCTTGAAATTATTAGTTTTTCAATGAGGGGCCACATTTTAACTGATGTACTTAAGTACAAAAATCCATTCTAGGCCTGGCGTGGTGGCTCACACCTGTAATCCCAACACTTTGGGAGGCCAAGGTGGAAGGATCCCTTGAGCCCAGGAGTTTCAGATCAGCCTGGACAACATAGTGAAACCTCGTCTCTACTAAAAATAAAAATTAAAAAAATTAGCCAGGTCTGATGGTGCACACCTGTAATCCTGGCTATTCTGGAAGCTGAGGCAGGAGGCTTACTTGAGCCCAGGAGTTCTCTATTGCAGTGAGCTATGATCACGCCACTGCATTCCAGCCTGAGTAACAGAGAGAGATCCTGTCTTAAAATAAAATAAAATAAAATATTTGTTTTCATTTTCAGCTGGCTTTAATATACAAACAAAATGTTATCCTTCTTGTATGACACTGATCAAGTTTAGCTAATAAGTTGTAACAGAAAAGCAATTGCTATAAGTCTCTTGGGTCTCAGTTTCTTCAAAAGCCTTTCCTGCCTCTCACACTCCTCTTCCCACCCGGATTTAAACAGGACCTTCCCTTACACTCTGAGAATCCTGTTTTTTCCCTTCGTGGCATTAGCATAATTTACAATTAATATATTTACCTGTGTCTTTATGATTGAGTATATTTCTACTCACTAGTCTATAAACTCCATGAGGATCCATGTCTGCCTCACCCAGCACCAACAAGGATGCCTAGCATACTGCGGGCACTGAATTAAATGGATGAACGGATAAATGGACAGATGGATGAGTGAATGAATAGTGAAAATGACAATGATATTTAGTAACTTTTTCTGTTTTCCCAAGTTAGATTTTCTATAATCCTTTCTTTTGCTCAAATATCTAAAAGTATGCCATAATTTTAGCAAAATTTGGGGAACAATGTTAGGTCAAAAGTAGTACATGTATGCACATTTGTTATTAGCAGGACCCCCAAAAGAAATGTGAATGCCGGATCTCCAACTTCTTGATTTAAAAATGTAATCCAGGCCCGGCGCGGTGGCTCACGCCTGTAATCCCAGCACTTTGGGAGGCGAGGTGGGTGGATCCCTTAAGGTCAGGAGTTCGAGACCAGCCTGGCCAACATGGTGAAATCGTCTCTATTAAAAATGCACAGAAAAAAAAAAAAGAAAAAGAAAAAGAAAAATTAGCTGGGAGTGGTGGTGGGCGCCTGTAGTCCCAGTTACTTAGGAGGCTGAGGCAGTAGAAGCACCGGAACCCGGGAGGCGGAGCTTGCAGTGAGCCGTGATCGCACCGCTGCACTCCAGCCTGGGCGACAGAGCCAGATCGTCTCAAAAAGAAAAAATGTAATCCAATGTAGTATTCACATCTCGTGCCAACGGGTGCAGTGCACACTGTGCTGCATGCTGCGTTCCGTTAAACAGCCTGATCTGGTGTGTTAATGAGAGATGTATTTAACTATCAGTTATAATATTCCATGTCATTTTCCCGGAAATCAAGGAACACATCTTACAGCAGGTGATTCACAAGCTATATTGAAATGTTCACCTGTTGCAGAAGCTCTACAAGATGCTGTGCATTCAGTGGGAAATAACCGGAGACATGGGACCTCTGGCGGGCTTGTTTCTCAGCGTCACGGAGAGAGCGCACCCAGTCTGAAGGCGCATCTGCTCCTCTCTGCGATATACTGTGGATTAAGAAAATACAGTGTACAATCTCATATTCTCATTTCAGCAAATATAAATAGTACATGGCAATTATATGTGCTCGGTTTTCATTTTTAAAGGTGGAAATTGTTGAAAATGCTGTCGTGGACCAGACTCCAGAATTGGAGATTTTGTAGAAGTCAAAGGTATAGTAGTATTAAAGTAGGGATAAAGAGTGTGCGGGCATGTGTGTAAGATAATGAGCGGAAAAGGGAGTGGTAAGGTGCAGAGATCTCTGCAAGCAATGGATTGGGGAAACTGAAGGCTTTAAAGCCACGGTCTCTATCCCTGCACCCAGCTTTCCGTCCTCAGTTACTATAACCCAAGATTAAAGCCACCTGGTTTTCTAATTGCCGCAACTGCGGCTCCAGGTGCTGACTGCACAGCCACTGCGGTACTGTCCGCAGCTGCGCGCCGGGCTCAGTCGGCATTATTTACGGTACAGAATACTCGCCCGCGCGGCGGTATTTACGGTAACGGGGACCAGCCTGGGCGGCAGTATTTACGGTAACGAAAGCCAGCTGTATTTACGGTAGCGAGGGCTGGACCGGCGGCGGCATTTACGGTAACGGGGCCGGGCTCGCCGAAGCCCGTCGGCTTGGCCCGCTCTGGGCGTTATCAAGTGATCTCCAGCCAAGGCGGCCGCTACCCCCTGCACCCAGCGGAAAATGCAAAATGGTCCTCTGGGGCAGTGAGGGGCCGTGGCCCTCGGCCCGGGCCTGCCGCACCCCCTTCCCGCAG
>NW_012114655.1:2669833-2675731 GCF_000951035.1 Colobus angolensis palliatus | reverse complement strand
GGGGCTCCTGAATCCCGGGACTGGAGCCGGACGGGCGGCGGGCGCGGACAGGCTGCGGAGCGTTTAAACTGGGGGTGGAATGGGTCCCCCGCCCTGGCCGGGAGGACGCTCCGGGCCGGTTCTGCCCCTCCCAGTGCCTCGAGCTTTTACTGCCGCTCGCCGGCCCTCATGAAGGAGCCTCTCCGGGAAGCCTCCCCCGCGACTGATCACCTTCCGCAGGGTCTGATCCCCGGGGATGTCTGCCCTGGCCGCTCACTTCCTGCTACAGCCGGAGGCTGGCGGTTTGCTTTAAGAACACAGACGAAAGGAGGTTTATAAGGCCTTTTAGCTTGACCGCAAAGCTTTTATTCCAATCACAGTGTTGTGGGTGGGTGTGGCCTGCTGCCTTTTGAGAAAGAACTTGAGCTGCACTTGGGTTTACTGGGGAAGAAGATCAACCCCGGCTGTGGGAGGTTTTGCTTGAGAGCCAGCCGCACGAGAGGGGGGCGGCCCCGGCGTGCTCTCTGTGTAACTGCGGGCAGGAGGGCGGGCGCAGAGTCCCAGCGTTTTCAAGGAACCAGATGCTTGCTCTCCTAGTCGTAGTTTTCAGCGCTTACCTCTACCAAGTACGTGTGCTCCTGCAACAATCAGAAAACATGGTTCTATGCACTCTACCGTAGAATGAAAAAAAAATCACGATTTCCTGATACTACTTGTTGCCTTTTAAATTTTAAGACGAAATAATAATAATTGGGCTTTTGGTCGCAATTTTGTGAGATGTAAGGAAGAATAGTCGTTCAGGTCTGTGGTCTTTGCTGTACATGGGAGAAGGAGCTATTCCATGATTTTAGCAAGATGCCTGCTTGTAAATGAATGCAACTTTCATTTAAGATCTAGAAGACAATAAATATTGAGTCTGAGAGGACTTGTCCACTTCACTGCAAGAATGAATAATGTAAAACAACATAAACCTAGCTGTTGTATCCTGGTGAATGAAATATCTAATTTCTAAAGCAAAGGGAAATGTTTTTGAAGAAACAACAAAAACCAGTAAACACGCAGGTTATCTCAAACAGGGACGCGACTGAGCAGTAGCAGAGCTCCCCCCTCCAGTGCTCACCTCCAGAATATCACAGAGCACACGTTCCCAGAGGTCTAAGGATACAGAAGTGTAACTTTAGAATTTCATACCTTGTTAAACCGTTGTTGGTGTGTGAGGGTAAAATAAATCTTCGGATATGCAAGTATTCAAAGTATACTCTCATCCACATTTTTCTGGAAGGAAACAAACAAACAAAAAAATAGAGACAGCAGCAGCTCATGCCTGTATCCCAGCACTTTGAGAGGCTGAGGCTGGTGGATCACTTGATCTCGGGAGTTCAAGACCAGCCTGGGTAACATGGTAAAACCCCGTCTCTACAAAAAATACAAAAATTAGCTGGGTGGTGCGCTGGAGACCCTGTCTCAAAAATAAATGAATGAATGAATGAATGAATAAATAAATAAATAGAGACAAGTCTCACTATGTTGGCCAGGCTGATCTCAAACTGAAGTGCTGGGATTACAGGCATGAGCCACCATGCTCAGCCTGGAAAGACATTAATTGGAAATTACTTCAGCCAAAATTTTTTAAATGCATCAAATTAAAATAATTCAAAAAGGGGAGAATTTTTTAAAAGGGGAGAGAGAATCGTCATCTCAAGAAACTAACCAAAAACAGTAAGACAAATAGGATCAGGAGTTGTGACAGCCCAGCGGTGTTTTGATATGATTATACAGTTGAACATAGTTTAAAAATAATAAAAGGATATGGGAAGCAGAAAATGCTTTCTATATAATAAAAATTATTAGACTATGAATCTGTGAAAAACAAATGGGATGAGATATGGTCTGAAGAATAGAATGATGAGCTCTAAAGAGTCAGCTTCTTGTAACACATTTGAAAGTACGCTTTGAAGACTTCATCTCATAGCCTCATAGAGTTTCTATATCAGCATCATATCTAAAGTGACATCAAATCAGATGACTTACTTTTCAGGGAGCGTGTATTGTATCCTCCACCAATGATATCTACACTAAAACACATACTGTTACATGGGGTTGATGTTGTTTATCCGATTTTATACAGATTTGAGTTAAACACACAAAGGTTCTTGATTTTATTAGGCTTTAAAACGGATTTAGCTGGAAATTTTGAGTCAGAAACATGACTTGTTGACCATTAATATCGTCGGATAATTGCTTCTGCTGCCATTGTGTGTAACAGCCATTTATTCTTGCTTACTGACAGCATTCATTTGTTTATTCTGGAAATGTGCACTGAAAGCTGGGCATTGGGTTCAGAGACCTCAGACCCAGGGAAGGTACACTCACTCCAGCAGTGTCCTTTTTTTTTGTTTGTTTAATCCCAACACTTTAGGATGCTGAGGTGGTCAGATCACTTGAGGTCAGGAATTCAAGACCAGCCTGGGCGACATGGTGAGACTATGTCTCTGTTTTTTTTTTTTTTTTTTTTGAGACAGGATCTCACTTTGTCACCCAGTCAAGAGTGCAGTGGTGTGACCATGGCTCACTGCAGCCTGGACCCCCCCAGCTCAAGCAATCCTCCTGCCTCAGCCCCACAAACAGCTGGGACTACAGGTACACGCTACCACGGCTGACTAACTTTTGTATTTTATGTAGACATGGGGTTTTACCATGTTACCCAGGCTGGTCTTGGACTCCTGAGATCCAGTGATCCACCCGTCTCGGCTCACAGTGCTGGGATTACAGGTGTGAGCCACTGTGTCCAGTCAGGTGCCCTTTGTCACTCCATGCCTGCTAGTTTGAGGTGAGTCCTGTCTCCCATCATGATGAGTCCTTGAGGAGACCTTCCCAGAGTCCTCGAGGGGAGATAAAGGTTTAACTCCCTGTGTCCTGTGAATTATTTGTGCTCCTCTCATGGAGCACTTGGGCACATCTCTCCATGGGTGTCTCGGTGCTCTGTCTCCCTCATGGGGTCGATCCTGATGACTCAGCTTTCTTTCCTGCACAGGACGTAGCACCCCACACAATCCTCCAGCAACAACACAAGAATCTGGGAGCCACTGTGACTATGAGGAGATATGGTCCCGTTTTAATTTTTAAGTGGAGCATGGTTGAAGCATGCCATGGCTGGATTTTAAGCAGGTGCAGAGATGGGATGGAACTTTCCAGTTAGAAGGCAGTGGTCAAGACAAGGAATCATGGGGTCCAAACTAGAGCAGTGTGGTATAGTAGGAGTGGGGAGCTCATGGGCTTGGGGAGCAGGTCAGATGACTGGGTGTGGAAGGCAGGCAATGAGAGGAATTCTCAGATAACTCTCATGGTCTTGAGCATGAGGAATGTGTTAGTCAGCTTGCTCACCTACCAAAATACAACAGGCTGAATGACCAAAAACAGACATTTTCTCACAATTCTAGGGGTTGTAAGTGTAAGATCAAGGTGCCAGCAGGGTTGGTTTCTGGTGAGGGCTGTGTTCTTGGCTTGCAGATGGCCACCTTCTCACAGTATCCTCACATGGCCTTTCCTCTGTGTGCATACAAAAAGAGGGAGAGATCTCGGCTGTCTCCTCCTGCTCTTATGAGGACACTGTGGGATTAGGGCCCCACCTTTATGGCCTCATCTTACCTTAATTACCTACTTAAGGGCCCTATGTCCAAATCCAGTCATATTGGGGGTTAGGGCTTCAACATATGAATTCAGGGGGATGGGAAGCATAATTCAATCCATAACAAGGGCTAAGGCAGGGAGTGCGTGCCCTGTCTAAAAGGGACAGCTGCATCCTAGCTTCATCCACTGTTGCCTTGTGAGAACACAGGCCCAAAGTTGCCAGGTTTTCAGAATTTCTGAAACCTACCTATTTTTAAGCATTTGCTCAAATTAATAAAATGTAATCTACATGGCTAACGCAGTCACGGGCTGCTGGCTCTTATCCCTGATCTGACCTAGGTCACACAGACTTTTCTGCAGGCTGTGCACTAGGCTTTAGGGGCTCACTCACATGAGAGACCATTGGCAGAGGCCCTGGGTCTACACCAATGAAAAGCATACTTGAGGTGAATTGGTGTGAATCAAAATATTTAATCTGCCACACGAGCACCTATAGCAAACAAAGCTGTGTTCACCATTGTTCAGGTGAATTTTTCTGCTGTTGAGTTCATGGAGTTGTAACAGCGTCAATGCCGTTGTTTTGTCTTCATCTTTCATTGACTGTGTTCACTACCATCCTATTAGGGAAGGGTCATCACGTTCCACTCAACTACTCCTTTAATATGATTCTGGATTGTTATTCGAGTTTGAAATCCTCAACTGTAGATAAGATTTGTGTTTTTTACTTTTTTCAATTATTTCTTCTTATAGTTTGTGTATTTGCTATTTCTCTGTCTGGAATACATCTTTCAAGAAGGAAGCAATCTCTTTGGGACATTTGCTGGTTTTCTTTTGTATCAGAATGCTGGCATGATTTTAATCTGTGTCTTTAGTTTCTCTCCGAGGAAGTGCCTGGTGCACACATGCTCAGACATGCGCATGCACACACACACACGTACACACAGAAGGAATGTTCTCCACTCTGGGCTTTTGATGACTATTTTCCCAAGTAAATGTCTCTTTCTTAATGAATGCAGAAGTGAGCAAGAAAACACAACCGTTCTGGAGTTGTGCAGCAGCCTTGGACACATCCTTATTAACTTGCTGTCTTCGTTTTTTGCCACAGCCTCCTGTGGCTCCGTGGCTTTCAAAGTCAGAAGAAATCCCCGAACTGTGGCTATTCCTTATGTTTCTGAACTCACAAAAGCATAACACATCCTTACAGCCTGAAAGAGAATGCAGTGATGTTGTTGCATTTAAGTCAAAACTTTTATGTTGTATAACTTGTTATAAACTGTTGTATCAATGATACTAAAATTTTATAGGCTGGAAACTGCCATTGTTGACATGAAGCCTAATTTCATCCCAAGGATTTATCTTGTTCTTTCACCTGGCAAAACACCGGAAGTTCAGAGCACTCTGTCAAAAATGCTGTCTTGGACTTGCCAACCCTCTTGTGTTTATTCTCATGATTAGTACTGGCCCTGAAAACAGGTAGTTGTGTCACTGGAATATATGACCATTTTATGAACACTTCTTTCAAAATTTGGGGATATCCTACGACCCACTAAAAGATGCAGAGGGGCATGTGTGCTGGTTAGAGCATGGCACTGGAGTCAGACCTTGTCCGAGGCCCTTAGCACCCCCATCCTCCAGCTGCACAAACTTAAGTACACCCCTAGAGCTTCAGTTTCCATCTCAACGATAATCCTAATCCCACTGGCTTATTGAGAGGAGTAAATGAAATTAGTTGAAATAATGTATGTAAATTCACGTAATGAGATCACACATCCTAGCAAATCGCATCCAGCCCCAGGTGCACACAGCCCTCTGTGACTGAGCCAGGATCAAGCCCAGGCAGGCCGACCTCGCCAAACAACATTAGCCAGTGGCTGTGAGGCCAGATGGAGGCAGCTGCAACAGTCCAGTCAAGAGATGTGAGGAGGCCAGGCGCGGTGTCGCACGCCTATAATCCCAGCGCTTTGGGAGACTGAGGTGGGCGGGTCACCTGAGGTCAGGAGTTGGAGACCAGCCTGGCCAGCATGGTGAAACCCCATCTCTACTAAAAATACAAAAATTAAGTCTGGGCATGGTGGCTGACGCCTGTAATCCCAGCGCTTTGGGAGGCTGAGGCGGGCAGATCACGAGGTCAGGAGACCGAGACCATGGTGAAACCCCGTCTCTACTAAAAATACAAAAACTTGGCCACACACGGTGGTAGGCACCTGTAGTCCCAGCTACTTGGGAGGCTGAGGCAGGAGAATGGCGTGAACCCAGGAGGCGGAGCTTGCAGTGAGCTGAGATCGCACC
>NW_012114655.1:2655886-2669783 GCF_000951035.1 Colobus angolensis palliatus | reverse complement strand
GCCTGGGTGACACAGCAAGACAAGACTCTGTCTCAAAAAAAAAAAAAAAAAAAACAACTAGCTGGTTACCAGCTAACTTTTAATTAGCTGGTGGTGGGTGCCTGTAATCCCAGCTTCTCAGGAGGCTAAGGTGGTAGTATCACTTGAATCCGAGAGGTGGAGGTTGCAGTGGGTTGAGATCGTGCCATTGCACTCCAGCCTGGGGGACAGAGCAAGACTCAGTCTCAGGAAAAAAAAAAAAAAAAGATGTGAGGAGGCGACCTCATTCAGATGCAGTGACGGTGACAGGAAGGGGCAGGCGTGTCTGTGAGTGTGGGCAAAATGGAGTCCTGGGAACCTGGTGACTGATGAGATGGAGGGAAAGAAGAACATCTGGGTGAAGAAATGTCACCGAACGCTTCAGTGAAATGGCAAAGACATTCTCCAAGTAAGGAATTTAAGAGGAAGAGTCAGCTGGAGGGAGAAGAGAACAGTGAGCTCCACTCTAGATGTGCTGAGACTGAAGGGCCTGGGGTGTCCAGTGGGCAGTGGCTGGAGAGCAGCTGGGCATTTGCCGTGGGTCTCAGAGAGGCTGCAGAGCCAGAGATGGATGTGTCGCCCAGAGTCAATAGTGCATTGGCCAGGTTGGACATGCCACCTGCGGACCACATGCCACCCAGGGAGGACGTGCAGAGTGAGAAGGGAAGGGAGGAGGAGGGACTCCAGCCTTTCCAAAAGGGCTGGAGGAAGAAGAGTATGAAGAGTGATAGAGGGCTGGGAGCAGCCAAGAAAGGAAGAGGTTTCGGGAGGAAGGCAGTGGCCAGCAGTGTCATTTGGGAGCTCAGGGATAAAGAGGGCTGAGGCCAGGTACAGTGGCTCATGCCTGTAATCCCAGCACTTTGGGAGGCCGAGGTGGGTGGATTACAAGGCCAAGAGATCAAGACCATCCTGGCCAACGTGGTAAAACCCCATCTCTACTAAAAATGCAAAAATTAGCTGAGTGTGGTGGTGCATTCCTGTGATCCCAGCTACTTGGGAGGCTGAGGCAGGAGAATTGCTTGAACCCAGGAGGCAGAGGTTGCAGTGAACCAAGATCGCACCACTACACGCCAGCCTGGGCGACAGAACGAGACTCCGTCTCAAAAAAATAAGTAAATAAAAATAAAGAGGGCTGAGAAGGAATCCACTGGGTGTGCAGGTTCATGGCCTGGCGGGTACAGGAGGCTTCAGACTGGAAGGGACAGGAAGACACTGAAGCAGTGGTGGTGGCTCTCTTGGGAGGACTTTGCTGCTGGAGGACAGAAGAGATGTGCCCACTCCTGCACCCTGTGCCATCCAGGAAACAGCTGGGAAGATGACGGATGAGACTGGAATGGTGGGTGCTCCTGGGGGTGAAGAGAAGAGGGCAGGAGAGGAACTGTCCATCTTTGTTTGGCCAGCTTGCATCCACTTTCTGAACACTCAGGTGCCTGGACTCAACCTCAGCCCCTCCAGCACAAGTGACTTTCCCTGTTGACGGTGTCAGACTCATGTGTCATATAGAGGGAAATTCTTTAATGGCAAGCAGGTTTTTCAGTTGAGTTGAGACCAAGAGACCTAGCTAATTCAGGTATCTAGCTAATTCAATTAGTCTATGAAAAGTTTCCAAAGATTAGCATTTTCAAAGAGAAGACCTAACTCGAAGGGCCTAAAATCAACTCATGATATTGAAAGTGGTAATCAGAAGATCTCCAAAACCCCACTGCATAAATCTGAATAAGGAACCCTAGATGATTATTTCTCACCTCACAGCACCCAGGATAATTTACTTTGAGTCTACATTTATTCATTTATTTTTAATTTTATTTATTTATTTGGGACAGAGTCTCTCTCTGTTGCCCAGGCTGGAGTGCAGTGGTGCCATCTTGGCTCACGGCAACCTCTGCCTCCTAGGTTCAAGCGATTCTCTTGCCTCAGCCTCCTAAGTAGCTGGGACCACAGGTGCCTACCACTACACCCGGCTCTTTTTTTTTTTTTTTTTTTAATTTTTAATTTTTAGTAGAGACAAGGTTTTACCATGTTGGACAGGCTGGTCTCAAACTCCTGACCTCTGGTGATCTGCCTGTCTCGGCCTCCCAAAGTGCTGGGATTACAAGCATGAGCTACCGTGCCCAGCCGGGTCTAAATTTGTTGATACTTAGTTGTTGGGGTTTTTTTTTTCTTTTTTTTTTTGGTTGGCTTTAAGCTGAAACCAACTCTTACTGAAAAACAGAAAATTACCTTCTATCAGCTAAAGCAGTGACTCTAAGTGCGTTTAGGGGCCAAGTGAAAACTGTTCCCTGTTGTTTCAGAATTCCCTTGCTAGAGATGGACAGACAGCGCAGAGGACTTTCAGGGCAGGGAACTACTCTGTATGATACCATCAGAGTAGACAGTGTCACCACACACTTGTCCAACCCACAGCATGTACAATGCCAAGAGGGAACCCTAGTGTACCCCTTCCAGCCCTGTGGCCTCTGGGTGACAGTGACGTGCCAGGGTAGCTTCAAAGGCTCCAGCCTGCTGTGAGGGATGTTGCTGGTGGGGAGGCTGTGCCTGTGGGGGCGGGGAGTACATGGCAGCTCTACTCTGTACCATCCTCTCAATTTTGCTGTGAGCCTAAAACTGCTCTAAGTAATAGGCTTTTTGTTTTAGTCACTTACTAAGAAAAGAAGTCAGTGAAGGATTTTGTCCTTGAATTAGGATCCCAAGAGGAGGAGCTGGTGGAGAAGAGGACACCACAGTGGCCATAGCAGAAGGGTCTACGGTTCTTCTAATGAGCCCATTTAGGGGCCGTAAGCTGATGGCCCTACTCTTCAAAAGCCCAGGCCAGTTAACTGCAGCAGGCAAGATAGCAGCCCATTATTGAAAGCTGTGGTTTATGGATAAAAAGCATCATTTAAAGACTTTTCCAACTGCAGTTCTGGGGTTAAATTATTCTCAGCAAATGAAGTCCTCTAGACAAGCATTGAAGTGTCAGCGCCTGACGGCAGGGGCACACACACACACCCCTGCGGGCCGCTTGGCTTGGCCCCATGTCCCATCCTGTGAGGCTGCCCTAGCTCTGCCTCATCAGGAGGACTCGGAGGGCCGTTGCCCAGCTGTTATCAGGTGTTACACCAAATGCCACTGAAGGCGCGAGTTAGGGAAGCCGCCATCGAAATGTTCAAGGGTTAGCTCTTTCCAACCCTTCCTGATGTTACTTCATCTGCCGCTCTGGGAAAATGTTCTTTAGTGAGAGGCAGGTCAACCTGCCGACGCATGGAGGATGGAGGAAGACAGCAAGCACACCGTGGCATCGGCTTTATCTAATCCTGGCAGAAGAGCCTTGGAGAAGACTTAGGTTGCATCACTGTGCTTTGGATTAATGCTCACTTGGTGTGTTCTTCTGCAGTTGAAAAGTGAATTTTCCTTCTGAGGACATGAACTGCTCCCAGGAAAAGCGGAAGAAGAGAGTATTTTGACATAAACAGAAAAATAAGGTGCGATGGTACCCATACTTTGAGTCACAGAGAAAAGTCATTTTATTCATTGAATCCCTTGTATTACTCACCAACTGCAAACATTCGCATCTCTCCAGAACCTGCTGTGTGCCAGGTGCCTCTCTGGGTGACGTGGAGATTCTACAAGGCAGAGAGCACAGCCTCAGCCCTGGAAAAGTTCACCGTGTTGTTGAAGAGAAAGGACAAGAACCTAAAAGAAAACTACCAGTCAGAGCCTGCACGTGCTCCGAGATAAATGGCAGCAGTGTAGGTTAAGAACATGATTCCAGGGATGCACGTGGAACCTCTCAGTAACGTGATGGGCATCCCCCTTCCTTAGGATATTTTATGAGTGCAGGAGAGGTAGGAACTTGATTGTTTAATGTTGATGTTTGCACACAAAAAAATGCATAATGCTGGCCAGGCGCCATGGCTCACGCCTATAATCCTAACACTTTGAGAGGCCGAGGCAGGCAGATTGCTTGAGGTCAGGAGTTCAAGACTAGCCTGGCCAACATGGTGAAACCTCATCTCTACTAAAAATACGAAAATTAGCCAGACATGGTGACTGGTACCTGTAATCCCAGCTACTCGGGAGGCTGAGACAGGAGGTTGCAATGAGCCAGAGTGCTCCATTGCACTCCAGCCTGGGGAACAGAGCAAGAATCTCAAAAAAAAAAAACAACAAACAAACTAATGCTGTTATTGATCCTAGGTGCAAACTATGAATGAGCAGAAGCAGCTGTGAAATCTGCTCCAAGTTTGCACCTGGCAGCTGGTTTCCTATTCATCAAGGAGCTGCTGAAAGAACCTAGAAGCTCTCACAGCTCCCAGCATGTAGCAGCAACCTGGAGTGTTTACCTAATGGAACGGATGCTTCAAGAAGATGAAGAAAGTTTGAACAACAGTGTGCAGTGTTGGGAAGGAGACTGCTCCTTTTATCTCCAGCCGTCAAAGTGCTCCACAAGTCAATATCAGAAGCTGCATTTTATAGATGGCACGATCATGGGAGGCTGGAGATTGTCTGTCAATCGGCATGAAGAAAAAAAAAAGATGAAACGTTTATCCTTTTTTCCCCCAAGAAATCCACTCATTAGAGAATCACTGAAAGGAAGGTGAATAAAAAGCCACAAAAGGGAAACTTTAACTTAGCTGCAGAGAAGCAGTTGTGTTCACAGGCACTTCGGGAGCATCTAGACAGCGTGGTTTGGAGTCTGCCGGCCCGGAGGCCACAGGAGAAACACAGGTCAGCGCCGGAACCATGGAGCACACATTTGCCTCGACCCCAGCTGTATTTTCTTTTCTGGGAAAATAGCCACTGGAATTAGGCCAGACACAGAAATCTGTAGACACAAAGCTCGCCAGCAGAGCAAGATTCAGAACGCGAGAGTAGCCCCAGGGAGCAATCAGGACCTAGCGAGAGGCGAGTGCTGATCCAAGAGCCGGCCTCCTTCTTCCCAGTCGCCCTCAGAGGCTGGTGTAGACAAACCACAGACCCACGGCTGTCCTGGTGCGGAAGCCCAGAACAAGGCCCAAGCCTGCATACCCCAGAGAGTTAGACTACGCCACAGATCAATCAGCTGTTTGGTTTGTAGAGCAACCTGTCTATTGAGAAGGACGTCAGTGCTGTGTTACGGGCTACTATTGGTTTATTCAGTAGTAATTACTGACATTCAGTAGCACATCTGCCACGTCCCAGGTTCTGTCAGGCTTCAGTCTACAAACGAGCTGTCTCAGGAGCTGTTCTGTGTTCTCAGGAACTTATGACCTTGTGTGGGAGACAAAGGCATCAACCAGCCATTGCAGCACAGCATAAAATACATCCATGCAGACACAGAAAACGGTGGGAGCAGCTCTTGCCCCAGTGAGAAGGGGAGGCAGGACTGAGGAGGAGGGCAGCAGCTTCCAGGAACCTTCCCACTTAAAAATAATAAAATAAAATAAAAATAAAAAACAGCCTGGTGCGGTGGCTCACTCCTGCAATCCCAACACTTTGGGAGGCCAAGGCGGGTGGATCACATAAGGTCAGGAGTTCCAGACCAGCCTGGCCAGCATGGCGAAATCCCATCTCTACTAAAATTACAAAAATTAGCTGGATGTGGTGGCACGAGCCTGTAATCCCAGCTACTCGGGAGGCTGAGGCAGGAGAATGATTTGAACCCAGGAGCCGGAGGTTGCAGTGAGCCAAGATTGTGCCACTGCACTCCTGGGCGACAGAGCAAGACTCCATCTCAAAAAAAAAAAAAAAAGTATTTGTAGAGTATATTTCTGTTCTTGAAATCGACAAGTTTGCAAAACCCCTCGTTTTGAGAGGCTCATTGGAAAGCAGCAGGTGCCACACAGAGCAAATGAAAAACAAAACGCTCCGCACATTGTGCATAGTTTTATCGAAACTCCTGCATCTGCTTTGAGTCTGTTGAGCTGAAAATTCATTTAGAATATGCTCTAATTGATATATGTGACCTATAAGGAAGTCTCCCTCTTTTTTAGGAAAATACAGAAGCATGCTATTTGTTACAGGTTTTCATTGTGCAAAGCAATTCAATGTGCTGACAAGAACCAATAAAATATGAATAAAGTAGTGCCAATTAAGAAGCAGTTATGTGACTCTTTATCGCTGAAATTATTTTAACTGGCACTTTGTTTTAGAATTCCTTTTTAGTGTAACAGCCTCCTGAACACAGCTATTTGATAAGCGCTGCATGGAACGAAAAAGCATGCTGAGCTGTGGTTGATTCAATAGACTTCGCTGTGCCTAATGGGGGACGGTATTTAACTTTCAGATCCATTTCCCTTTTTGGCTCTAATGACATTTTCTCAGAAGTAATGCTCTCCACACTTGGGCTTGGATACAATAATGGGCTTGGAACAGGGTACAGGAGGCCGTGTCGATGGACGCGCGCGCACACACACACGCGCGCAGTGAAGTGCAGGAAGCTCCGTGGCCATGTTAACCCTTACTGCCTGGGGGCAGATGGAGGCAAGCTGCACCCTGGTCTGTGGCCTCAGAAGAAAAGCATCTTAGTTCTGCTGGTGGCGTTCAGCCTCAGCCTTTCCCTTCACCTACATTCCTACAGGTTATCCTAACTGCAAATAGGATAAATTAATTTTAGTTATTGATACAGAATGTTCATTTAGGAAAATAGAGGATGGGTTTCTAGAGTAATCGCAAACTCCTGTTATTCAACCCACAATACAAAGGAAGCGGCACTGGTGTTCTTCCGTGGAGCCTGCACTCTGCGGGCCCGACAGGGAGTCACAGCCTTCTGCCCTCCGTGATCACACAGTGGGCCACACCCTAGACCCATGGGTCTTACCACGGAACACGTCGGGGATCCCACATGTGGACGATACCCTAGGGCACAGCCTGGGTCACACAGTATTGGGAATTAGAACCTGGAATGCCAGGAACAGCGACACCGTCACCCTGGCCTCCAGAGCAGGCCTTCCGTTGATCCCTTTGCTGTGGCTTCACTGTGCCCTGAGCAGTCCGAGGCACAACTTATGGCCCAGGGTCTTCGGCTGAAAGTGGGAATAGTGAGGAATGGGCCTAGGGTGATCAGTGAGCAGTAGTGATAAGCACCCCTGTCTGTAATACGTGCCCCAGCTCCTGCTAACCCACAGGCACAGAGGGAGAGCTGTCTGGCCTGCGTCCGGGCTCCCTCCCCAGTTTCCAGACCCAGCCACACAGCCTGCTCTGGGATCTTTGGACTCCATCTCTTGCGTTTTTGTCTCCTTTCTTCTTTAATATCAGCATTTTCTTTTAGTTTCTCCTTATCAAAGCTTGCTCATACCCAGAACATTTTACTCGTTCCTATGAAATTATTAATGGAGGTGAAGGTTAAGTCCGTTACCAATTTTTTTTTTGTTGATTTAACAGCTTTTTTGAGATATAGTTGAAATGCATACAGAAAACAGCACATATTTATAGTGTACGGTTGGTCAGTTTTGACATGTGTATACACCTGAGAGCATCCATCACCGCTGAAAGTTTTCTCCTGCATCTTTGAGTTGATTTCCTTCTTTTATCATGGTAAGAACACTTAACATGAGATCTACCCTCTTACGAAGTTTTCAAGTGTACAATACTGTACTGTTCTATATGGGGACAATGTTGTACAGCAGAGCTCTACAGCTTCATCATCGTGCATGTCTGAAGTGTTTTACCCCTTGAATAGTAACTCTCCACTTTCCTCTCCCCCAAACCCTAGAAACGACCATACTACTCTCTGCTTCTATGAGTTTGACTCTTATAGGTCCTCATATAAATGGAATTATGCAGTATTTCTCCTTCTGTGACTGGCTTGTTTAATTTAGCATACCGTCCTCCAGGTGCATCCGTGTTGTCGCGTCTGGCAGCATTGCCTTCTTTTTTGAGGTTGAATAATATTCCATTGTATGTATGTTCCACATTTTCTTTATTCATTCATCTTCCAGTGGACATTTAGGTTGTTTCAGTATCTCGGCTATTGCAATAAAAAAAAAAATGCTGCAGCAAACATAGGAGTGCAGCTATCTCCTGGAGATTCTGATTTCAGTTCTTTTGAATCTATACCCAGAAGTGGGATGGCTGGATTTTATGGTAATTCTGATTTTTGATTTTTTTAAGGAATGTTCATATTGTTTTCCGTAGCAGCTGTACCATTTTCATTCCCACCAGCAGTGTACCAGGGTTTCAGTTTCTCTGCATCTTTGCCAACACTTGCTAACTTTTGTCTTTTTGATAATGGCCGTGAGGTGTGAGGTGATATCTCATTATGGTTTCGATTTGCCATTTTCCTCATGGTTAATAACATTGAGCTTTTCATATACCTGTTGGACATTTATATGTGTTTGTTTTTTTTTTTTCCTCTGAGACAGAGCCTCACTCTGTCACCCAGGCTGGATTGCAGTGGTGTGATCTTGGCTCACTGCAGCCTTCGCCTCCCAGGTTCAGATGATTCTCCTGTCAGCCTCCTGAGTGGCTGGGAATACAGGCGCCTGCCAGCACGCCTGGCAAAATTTTGTATTTTTAGTAGAAACAGGGTTTCACCATGTTGTCCAGGCTGGTCTCGAACTCCTGACTTCAAGTGATCTGCCCACCTTGGCCTTTCAAAGTGCTGGGATTATAGTCTATGCCTTCTTTAAGAAAGATCTATTCATGTAATTAGCCCATTTTTTAATCCGAATATTTGTTTTTTTTGTTTTGTTTGCTATTGAGTTGTAGGAGCTCTTTATATATTTCAGTGATTATCCCCTTATCAGATATAAGCATATCTCAGAGATATTGCAGGTTCAGTTCCAAACCACCACAATAAAGTTAGTATAGAAAGAAAGTGAGTCACATGAATTTTTTTGTTTCTCAGTGTATATAAAAGTTGTGTTTATACTATATCTATTAAGTGTGCAGTCGCATCATGTCTTTAAAAAAAAGCACACCTTAATTTTAAAATGTTGATAAAAAATGCTAATGATCATCTGAGCCTTCAGTGAGTCCGCATCTCTTTGCTGGTGGAAGGTCTTGCCTCGATATTGGTGGCTGCTGACTGATCAGGGCGGTGGTTGCTGAAGGCAATTTCTTAGACAGAGACAACAATGAAGTTGATCACATCAGTTAACTCTTCCTTTCATGAAAGATTTATCTTCAGCATGTGAAGCTTTTGATAGCATTCTACTCATCGTAGAACTTTCAAAATTGGGGTCAGTTCTCTCAAACATGCTGCTTTATCAGCTAAGTTTATGGAATATTCTAAATCCTTTGTAACAGTTTCAACAATGTTCACAGCATCTTCACCAGGAGAAGTTTGCATCTGAAGAAACCTCTTTATTTGCTCATCCATAAGAAGCAAACCCTCACCCATTAACATTGTGTCATGAGATTGCAGCGCTTTAGTCACATCTTCGGGCTCCACTTTTAATTCTAGTTCTCTTGCTATTTTTACCACATCTCCAGTTACTTCCTTTACTAAAGTCTTGAATCCCTCAAAGCAATCCATGAGGGTTGCAATCAACATCTTCCAAATTCCTGTTTATGTTGCTATTTTGACCTCCTTCCATGAATCATGGGTGCTCATAATGGCATCTAGAATTGTGAATCGTTGCCAGGTTTGTTGTTGTGGCTGTTTTGAGACAGGGTCTCGCTCTGTCATCCAGGCTGGAGTGTGGTGGCATGATCATGACTCACTGCAGCCTCAACCTCCCAGGCTCAAGTGATTCTCCTGCCTCAGCCTCCCAAGCAACTGAGACTACAGGCATGTGCCACTGTGCTTGGCTAGTCCAGAAGGCTTTCAGTTTACTTTGCTCAGGTCCATTAGAGCAATCACTGTCTATGGCACCTGTAGCGCTATGAAACATATTTCTGAAACAATAAGACTGCAAAGTAAAAATTACTGCTTGATCCATGGGCTGAAGAATGGATGTTGTGTTAGCAGGCATGAAAACAACATTAATCTCCTTGTACATCTCCATCAGAGCTCTTGGGTGACCGGGTGCATAGTAAATGAGCAGTAGTAGTTTGAAAGTAATCTTTTCTTTTTCTGAGCAACAGGTTCCAACAGTTGGCTTAAAATATTCAGTAAACCATGATGTAAACGGATGTGCCGTCATTCTAGGCTCTGTTTTTCCACTGATAGAGCACAAGCAAATTTAATTTAGCCTAATACTTGGGGGCCCTAGGATTTTCAGAATGGTAAATGAGCATTGATTTCAACTTAAAGTCGTCAGCTGCATTAGCACCTAACAAGAAGTCAGCCTGTCCTTTGAAGCTGTGGAGCCAGGGATTGACTTTTCCTCTTTACTTATGAAAGTCCTCAGTGGCATTTTCTTCTCACAGAAGCCTGTTCCACCTCCATGGAAAGCTGTTGTTTTGTGTAGCCACCTTCATCAGTGATCTTCGCTAGATCTTTTGGATAACTCGCTGCAGCTTCTGTATTAGCATTTGCTGCCTTACCTGGTACTGGTATGTTACAGAGACAGCTTTTTTCCTTAAACCTCAGGAATCAACCTCTGCTAGCTTCCAGCTTTTCTTCCGCAGCTTGTTCACCTCTCTCAAACTTCCTAGAACTGAAAAGAGTTGGGGCCTTGCTCCGACTTAGGCTTTGCCTTAGGGAAGTGCTGTGGGTGGTTTGATCTTCTATCCAGACCACTCACACTGTCTTCATTTCACCAATGTGGCTATTTCCCTTTCTTATTCGTGTGTTCACTGGAATAGCACTTTTAATTTCCTTCAAGAACTTTCTCTTGGCATTCACAACTTGGCTGTTTGGCACAAGAGACCCAACTTTTGGCCTGTCTTGGCTTTCGACATGCCTTCCTCAGTAAGCTTAACCATTTCTAGCTTTAGATGTAAAGGGAGAGACTCTTCCTTTCACTTGAACACTTAGAGGCCATTGTAGGATTATTAAATGGCCTAATTTCCATACTGTTGTGTCTCAGGGAATAGGGAGGGCCCAGAAGAGGGAGAGAGATGGGGGAATGGCTGGTCAGTACAGCAGTCAGAACACACACACCATTTATCGACTGAGTTTTCCATCTTATATGGGTGCTCTACGTGACACCTCAAAACAACTACAACAGTAACATCCAGGATCCCTTATCACAGATCATTTTAACAGATATAACAACAATACAAGTATTTGAAATATTGCAAAGATTGCCAAAACGTAATGCAGAGACACAAAGTGAGCACATGCTGTTGGAAAAATGGTGCCAATAGACTTGCTCAACGCACAAGAGTACCACGGACCTGAAATTTATTAAAAATTTGTAAATCTGTGTAAATGAAATATCTGCAAAACACAGTAAAGTGAAACACAATAAAACAAGCTACACCTTTATGTGGTTTACACATATTTTCTCCCATTCAATAGGTTTCCTCTTCATTCTGTTGATTTCTTTGCTGTGCAGAAGCCCCTCAGTTTGATGTCATCTCACTTGCCAATTGTGTCTTTGTTGTCTGTGCTATTGGTGCATATCCAAGAAGTCATCGTCAAGACCAGTTAATGTCAAGAAACTTTTCTCCTATGTTTTCATTCCGTCGTTTTACAGTTTCAGGTCTTACAATTATGTCTTTAATCCATTTCCATTTACTTTTTGTGTGTAGTGTAAGATAACGGTCCAATTTCATTCTTTTGCATCTGCATATACAATTTTCCCAACACCATTTGTTGCAGAAACTATCCTTTCCCCATTTTGTATTCTTGGCACTCTTGTCAAAGATCAATTGACTATATTTGTGGATTTATTTCTGGGCTCTGTATTCCCTTCCGTTGGTTTATGTATCTATCTTTATGCCAGTACCATACTGTTTTAATTACTGTAACTGCATAGTGTGTTTTGAAATTAGGAAATGTGATGTTTCTAGCTTTGTTCTTCTTTCTCAAGATTATTTTGTCTACTTGGGGTCCTTTGTGGTTCCTTCTGAATTTTAGAACTTTTTTTTCCATTTTGTAAAAAAAAGGTCTTTAGGATTTCCCTGGGGATTGCATTGAATCAGTAGGTAGCTTTGGGTGGTATGGACATTTTAACAATATAAATCTTCCAATTTGTGAACATGGGATTTTTTTCACTTATTTCTATCTTCTTTCATTTCTTGTATCACTGTTTTGTAGTTTTCAGTATAAAGGTCTTTCTCCTCCTTGGTTAATTCCTAAGTGTTTTGTTATTTTTGATGTGTTCCGTGGTATGGTCCATGGGTCTAGGGTGTAGCCCACTGTGTGATCAGGGAGTGCAGAAGGCTGTGACTCCCTGTGGGGCCCACAGTGTGCAGGCATTTTTGCATCTGTGGACATCAGGAATATTAGCCTATAGTTTCTTTTCTTGTAGTGCCTTCATCTGACTTTGGTATCAGCATACACCGGCTTCATAAAATGAGTTTGGAAGTATTCCCTTTATATTATTAATGACACAGTTTACATCTTTTTATGTTGTGTATCCATTAGCACATTGTTATATAGTTAGTGTTAATACTTTGTCTTTTAACTTTTAAGTTAGAATTAAAATTATTTATGTATCAAAATTACAGTATTCTATATTTGTCCACATATTTACCTTTACTAATGAACTTTATACTTTCATATGCTTTCTTGTTGCTATTTAGTATTCTTTTATTTCAACTGGAAAAACTCTCTTTAGTGTTTCTTGTATGTCACATATGGTGGTGATGAATACCCTCAACTTCTGTTTAGGAAAATTTTTCTCTCTCCTTCTGTTTTGGAGGAGAGTTTTGCCAGGTATATTGTTCTTTGGTTGGCACTTTTTTCTTTCAGAACTTTGAATATATCATCCCACTCCTTTCTGAACTGAAAGGTTTTTGCTAAGAAATCTGTCAGTAGTCTTATGAAGGCTCCCTTGTATGTGACAAGTTGCTTTTCTCTTGCTGCTCTAAAAATTATTTGTCTTTGACTTTTGACAATTTGATTATAATGTGTCTCAGTATGAACTTTTTTTTTTTTTTTTTTTGGAGACGGAGTCTGGCTCTGTCACCCAGGTTGGAGTGCAGTGGCGCAATCTCAGCTCACTCCAAGCTCCGGCTCCTGGGTTCATGCCATTCTCCTGCCTCAGCCTCCCAAGTAGCTGGGACTACAGGCCCCCACCACGTCGCCCAGCTAATTTTTTTGTATTTTTAGTAGAGACAGTGTTTCACTGTGTTAGTCAGGATGGTCTTGATCTCCTGACCTCATGATCCATCCGCCTCGGCCTCCCAAAGTGCTGGGATTACAGGCGTCAGCCACCACGCCCGGTCCTCAGCATGAACTTTTTTGGCTTTATCCTGTTTGGATTCATTGAGCTTCATGAATCCAGATATCCATTTCCCTCTCCAGATTTGGGATGTTGTGACCATTATTTCTTTTAATAAGTTTTCTTCCTCAGTTTCTTTCTTCACCTTCTGGGACTCTCAAAATGTGTATATTGATTAGCTTAATGGTGTCCTATAACTTCCTTAGGCTATCTTCAATTTTTCATTATTTCTTTTCCTTTTTACTCTTCCGACTAGATCATTTCAGATGACCTGTCTTTGAGTTTGTTGATTCTTTCCTCTACTAACTCAAGTCTGCTCTTGAGCCCTGTAGTGATTATTTTCAGTTCAGTTGATATTCTTCAGCTTTACAATTTCTGTTTCATTCTCTGTTTTATAGTTTCTGTTTCTTTGTTGATATTCTAATTTTATGCACACATAGTTTTCTGATTTCACTCAGTTGCCTGTGTTCTCTGGTAACCCTCTGAGCTTCGTAAGATGATTATTTTTAATTCTTTGTCAGATCTCTGTTTATAGATCTCCGTTTCTTTTTTTTTTTTTGAGACGGAGTCTCTTGCTCTGTCGCCCGGGCTGGAGTGCAGTGGCCAGATCTCAGCTCACTGCAAGCTCCGCCTCCCGGGTTCACGCCATTCTCCTGCCTCGGCCTCCCAAGTGGCTTGGATTACAGGCGCCCGCCACCTCG
>NW_012114655.1:2648691-2655326 GCF_000951035.1 Colobus angolensis palliatus | reverse complement strand
CCATAGGCCAGGGTGCCCCACTCTTCTCCCTCCCTCCTTCTGGCATCTCACTACGATACCATAGGCCAGGGTGCCCCACTCTTCTCCCTCCCTCCCTGGGGAGAAGTCTTGAGTTTTGCACCTTTTCCCAGTCAGACAGAGCTGTGCTGGCCACAGCAAACCACCTGCCCCTTTTCTTTGTTCTTCGCTGCCCTCAGGCATTTAAATTATTCTTTGTCCCTCAGCACTCTGGGTGAAGCAAGACATAAATTGGTCTCTTGGGCAACACATAAAAAATTCGGAGTTGGATATTAATTCCACTTTCTTGGGGAAGAGTGTGGCCAGGGTGGTCTTTCTGGGCACTGTGCTGTGCCAGCTCGGGGGCAGGCCCGATGTGCATGAAATGAAATTGCCCTTTTTACCTCTTTTAATGCAACTGCTTTGGCTTTATACTTATCTGGAGTACTGTGACTTCTTAACTGGGTTCTAGAACTCTCATAAGGTATTTTGGCCTATATATTTTGTTACATCAGTTTTTTTCAGCAGGGCAGTGAATGAGGGCTGGGACTTTCTATTTTGCCATCTTGCTGACATCACTGTCAAAAATAAAATTGTATTATTACATAATTTAAACTCAAATAGAGACCAAAGGATGGTGTGTGAACATTTATAATTTTTTTCTGTAGAGTTACCAGTCCAGTTGGAAATCTCTGATTTCTCTCCCTGGCCCATTTACTCCTTAATCCTCCCCAGCAAGCACGGATTCTTAGCTATTCAGTTATCCCTCTACAGGAGTGGAGGATGTGATTAGACCTGGCCAGGTCTCTCAGAAAAACATATCTACAAGGTGAACAGATTTTTTTCCTTGCTCATAGTAGCTGCCTTTCGTAGACTACATTCCCTGGGTCATTCACTAAATAGCCTACGTTTCCTTCATCTTACCTGAAACTCCCTCGTGGGCAAGGGATGAGAGAGGTGAGAAAAAGGAGACGGAAGGACCCCCTCGCCGGTCAACTGGGAATGACCAGCCTCTGATGTCCCCAGCCCATGAACACCATGAACTGCATATGGGGCAACTGTGCTGTTGGCAGAACACTGTGAAACACTGATATGTTTAATTCCTTCATGCTAAGAACAATTCTATCCATGAAAACTGTGTCCACAAGACATGCGTGTACAACATGAAGTGACTTCTGCAAGCACAGGGAGAAAACAAATGAAGGCCACCCAAATGAGAACACGCAGAGGCTATTTGTTTAGAACTTGCTATAGCGAAAGAGTCAGTGACCGTCACTTGTATTCGGCAGACTCAAAGACAGGCAGATGAGCGGGAAGGCTTTTTAGTGGAGAAAGGAAAGGCTTCAGATATTCCCTGATTAGAGGCTGTTGGCATGGGAAGCTGCAGGCTGGCTAAGTGCAAGGGGGACATCCCGTGCAATTGCTTAGCAGAGCATCTTTGGGTTTCTCCAGTTGGTCCTAAACAGGATCAAAAATTAAGCAAGTTGATAATTATTAGTCAAGTTGTGGCTATTTGGAGCCACCTGGCATCCTGGGGTGGTTGCTGTTGTACTGGATACGGTCAATAGTAGGTGGCCTTCCTAGGCCAGTTGCTGCCGGTTGTGGGTCAGACTATATTTATTTTTATATGTAGCCTGGCCATTTCCTGTTTATATATTCAGTCCCTCAACACATACCTAGAGCGAAAACAATCATTTAAAAATAAGCAGAAAACCTGTGCTATACAAGGAAAGAACAGGCTTTAGGGCCAGGACCTGACTTGATTTCTGGCTCTGCCACCTCTGGCAGGTCACTGAGCACCTGAGCTCCCTTTCCTGGAGCATAACATGAAGATGGGAATGTCTTCCAGAAAAATTGTTACGAAAATCTGCAAGGTGAGACCCACGCACAGAGCAGGGTCTGGTGATTGGGGTCTCCTGCCCTCCTTTTCCTGTCACTGCCAAGTTCACCCTGAGGTCTAAAGGGCGAGGCCTAACACCTTTGTCCTAGACACATTTGCATTTTATCAGGGGCAAGGCCCAGGTTTGAATAAAGGGAACAGCTTCAGAGTTGTGGGATTCTTAAGGGGCATCTCCAATGCCAGCAACTAAACTGAATCACAAAAGTCAGGGAAGCTTGAATTTTAGTTTCTCCCACTCTTCCTAGAAATATTTCTCTTCCTGGGGCCTGCCTACTAGGTACCCCTGCCGTATTCCATCAGTGAAACGCATGAACCAAAAAGTATTTGAGACAGATCTCAGTTGGTTTACATTCATTTTGCCAAGGTGGAGGACAGCCCAAGGAAAAGAGACACAAGTCACAGTAGGATTTGTGGACTGTGCTTTTTCCAAAGAGGATTTTAAGAACTTTAAAGAGGAAAAAGCAGACAGGAGGGGAAGAAGGGAAGAAAAAAAGGGAGACTAGGTACTGAGGTGAGTGGTCACAGTCTCGAGGCTTTGCTGAATGCTCACTGAATCCACATGTGAAAGGAGGGGTAGAGGGACATTAACTATGCGTTTGTCTCATGCTCGGTAAATCTGCTTGTTATATGAGATAAAGTAAATGTAGAGTAGAGGAGGAAGTCAAATATGCATTTCTCTCAGAGGGGTGATTTCTAGTCTTGTCTTTGTCCTGCACCTGTGAGGATACGCTGTTAATTTATACCGTCAGGGTGAAACGAAACAAAACTCCGTTTTAGGGCTCGCAAAGAATTTCCTTGCGAGCAGTTAGCGAGGGAGGCCACCTGGGGAGATAGGTGACCTATCTTCTGTCTTTGTAGCCATCTGTTTAGGAACAAAAGGAAGGCAGTTTTTGCGTGATTCAGTTCCCAAGCGGAACTTCCCCTTTGGAATAGTGAGTTTAGGCTTCCAGGATTTTATTTTCTTTTCACATTAAGGCTAACTAATGCTGGATATGGTGGTTCACACCAGCACTTTGGGAGGCCAAAGCAGGTGGATCACTGGAGCCCAGAGTTTGAGACCAGCCTGGGCAACATGGTGAAACCCTGTGTCTACAGAAAAGTACCAAAAAAATTAACCAGGAGGGGTGGTGTGCGCCTGTAGTCCCAACTACTCAGGAGGCTGAGGTGGGAGGATTGCTTGAGCCCAGCAGGTCAAGGCTGCAGTGAGCCCTGATGGTACCACTGCACTCTGGCCTGCGCAACAGGGTGACATCCTGTCTCAAAAAGAAAAAAAAAAGAGAAAAGAAAAGATAACTAATGAGCACAGGGATTGCTGAGCGGGTTGCAAGTTTAAATAAATTGGTCAGGAAGGCTTTGTTGAGGAAGTGGACATTTTAGCCAGGACCTGAAGGAAACAAAAGAGGGGACCAGGTCGTTCTCTGGAGAAGAGCGTTGGAATATGCAGAGCCAGGCGCAGATGCCCTGAGGTTTGTGTGAACGGATGTGTTCAAGGAATAAGCCACAGACCCGTGGTCAACCAAGTAGGAACATATAAGGTGCTAAAAGGACCTTGGGTTTTACTTTGGCTATTTGTAATAATCCAAACAGCCGGTAGAGGCTGGGAGCAGGTGGTAGTAATGGAGTGGTGAGAAGTGGTCAGGTTCTAGATAGATTTTGAAGGCAAATTGACAATTTGCTGATGCACATAAAAAAAAAAAAAAAGGTCAACATCACTGATCATTAGAGAAATGCAAATCAAAACTACAATGAGATACCATCTCACACCAATCAGAATGGCTATTATTAAAAAGGCTATTATTAAAAAACATATGCTGGTAAGGCTGTGGAGAAAAAGGAACGCTTATGCACTGTTGGTGGGAGTGTAAATTAGTTTAACTATTGTAGAAAACAGTGTGGTGATTCCTCAAAGACCTAAACACAGAACTACCATTCGACCCAGCAATCTCATTACTGGGTATATACCCAAAAGAATATTAATCATCCTGCCATAGCACGCGAATGTTCATTGCAGCACAGTTCAAAATAGCAAAGACATGGAATCAACCTAAGTGTCCATCAATGGTAGACTGGATACGAAAAATGTGGTAAATATGCACCGTGGAATATTATGCAGCCATAAAAAAAAGAATGAGGGCCGGGCGCGGTGGCTCAAGCCTGTAATCCCAGCACTTTGGGAGGCCGAGACGAGCGAATCACGAGGTCAGGAGATCGAGACCATCCTGGCTAACACGGTGAAACCCCGTCTCTACTAAAAAATACAAAAAAACTAGCCGGGCGAGGTGGCGGGCGCCTGTAGTCCCAGCTACTCAGGAGGCTGAGGCAGGAGAATGGCGTGAACCCGGGAGGCGGAGCTTGCAGTGAGCTGAGATTCGGCCACTGCACTCCAGCCCGGGCGACAGAGCGAGACTCCGTCTCAAAAAAAAAAAAGAATGAGGTCACGTCTTTTGCAGGAACACGGATGGAGCTGGAGTCCGTCGTCCTTAGCAAACTAACGTGGGAACAGAAAACCACATACTGCGTGCTCTCACTTGTAAGTGGTAGATCAATGAGAACACATGGACCCAGAGAGAGGAACTATACACACTGGAATCTCTCAGAGAGTGGAGGTTGGGAGGTGGAAGAGGATCAGGAAAAACAACTAATGGGTACTAGGCTTAATACCTGGGTAATGAAATAATCTGTACAATGAACCCTCAAGACACAAGTTTGCCTATATAATAAACCTGCACATGTACCTCTGAACCTAAAATAAAAGTTAAGACAAAAAAGAAATCAGCCTTAAGTAAACATGCTAAACAAGTCTCCTAGAAATAGGTGTATGGATTGCTTATATCTTCATATTACATGACAGTGTTAGAAGATAATCTAATGTACTACTAAGAAATACAATCAATTATTAAATAAATAATGCTCCAGACAAAATACCTAGCAGTTTAAAAAAAATATTGCATTCTTTATCAGATTGCCAAGGTTATACATGTTCACAGGGGAAAATTTGAAAAGTAGGATAAAGAAGAAAAATAAAAAGAAAAGAATCTTACGTGACATGATCATTTATTCTTACGTTTTCTTAAATGTTTAGTGCAAATCGTCATTCATTTTTCAAGAATCTGAAAAATGACTGGCATTTATCATTATCTTTAAGGTTAGATATTGACATTTGATTTAAGTCATTTGGAAACCATCAGCCATAATGCAAGTGTGCTATATAATCAGTACGGCAGAGTCAATGTCACTGAGTGGTTGGTACTACAGGTGCACAAAATCAGGGATTTTACATTCTGTCTTTGTTTCAAAGTTTTGGTGATAGAACGCACCTTTTATTTTTCTAAATATGACTCTAAGTTTTTTAAGTGGAATAATGTTTATGAAAGACCTGGCAACCTCCTTTATAAAATCATTCACAGATTTATCTCTTATAGCCAAAAAACCAAAACTATACATGAAGATGGATTTTTCCCTGCTCTACTTTCAAATAATGATCAGATAACAAGCATCCTCTAGCTAAGCTTTCACTTTACCTCCAGTGGACATTTGTTCTCAGTGTTTCTCTGAACAGCATTAACAATTGCCCTAATAAACCAGTTCTAAATGAGAGAGCTGCACTGTACGAAGATGATGATCTGTGACTTGTTCTATTCCTCCTAGTAACTATATGTAGTGAAGAATGGTTACTATGTTCTTTTCTGGCTTTTCATTATAGTTTGTCTTAATGGTCTGAAAATTTCATGATGAATATTTTGTCAGGTTGTTTCCATTTTTAAACCCCTGACTTTAAAAAGCAAACTTAATACAACTGCCATGAACTAAATGGTGCACAAACTAACAAAAAGAAAATTAAAAATTTGCTGATGAATTGGATGTAAATAGGAGAGAAGGTGAGGAATCAAGGCTGATTGTCATTTGGTGGGGAGGGATAGAGCTAAAATGTATTGGGGACCTCCCATATGTACTATATATTCTCCAAACATCACAGCTATTTAAAAACATTATAGCTATATAAATAGTTGAAACTGTTGTGTCTGAATTCTGTCATTAAAAATAAAAAGTGTATCCTCACAATTTAAATGAAGACACCAGTCACATGATGGTTGAGGATTGAAGGAGTGTAGGTGTTCGGTGTGGATTTTTTTTTTTTTTTAATTTATCTTCTTTACAAATGACAGGAAGACTGACAGCAGCAAAGATGCATTGCAAAACAGTCAGGGTTACCAGATAGTCATGTTATTATAAAAGGTACCTAGTATTGCTGTATTTCAGCCTGAGTTTAGGTGGATAAAATCCAAGGCCTCGGGTTCTTCCTTTGATGACATTGGCATTTTATTCAAACAGAGGGAAACAGACCATCGGGCAGCTGAACAGCTGAGTCTGCCTTAAATACAAGTGGAAGAAGAAATCCAGGAAAATCTAGGTCCCTCTTATCTAAGTCATGCAATCTGTTGATAGTAAATTGCTTGCGCCCTGGATGTGTAGTTGGGTTGCAGCTTTTGGAGACAAATCTGCACACCTACTATTCCTTGAAGCATTTGAGTGGCTAATGCCTCACCCTGGAAGGGTGGAAACAGGCTGCCATGGACAGTGCAGAGCTGCGCTCACACCATACTGCAGCGGCCATGGGCAGTGCACAGCTGCGCTCACACCATGCTGCAGAGGCTATGGGCAATGCAGAGCTGAGCTCACACCATACTGCGGCGGCCATGGACAGGGCAGAGCTGCGCTCACACCATACTGCAGAGGC
>NW_012114655.1:2643539-2648641 GCF_000951035.1 Colobus angolensis palliatus | reverse complement strand
TGTGCAAGCAACAGAGTGCAAGAGACAGATGTCGCTGGGAGGCTGGCGAACCACACAGCATACCTGCTTGCTGTTTTCTGCGTGTGTTCCACAGCAGGGCTCCTCAACCTTTAATGGTCATTTGAATCCCCAGGGATATTGATAAACTGCAGACTCTGATTTAGCAGGTCTCAGGCGGGGCCCACAATTCCGTTTTCCCAGCAAGCACCACATGATGCTTATCAGGCTGGATTGAGAACTTTATTTTGAATAGCAAGGTGAGTCTAGACCAGGAGTTAGCGGACTGTTTCTGTAAGATCAATAGTTTAGGTTTTATAGACTAAGAGACAAAATCAAGGATATTATATAGATACTTACATAAGAAGACAGAAAACAAATTTCCACCACATTTTTCTTAATGAAATCTAAAACGTAAAATATAACAAAAATAATTGAGTACAATTTTTTGTAAGATAGGTCTACCAATAAGAAGAATGAAACTGTTTTGGGGGAGGGATAACATTTCACTAAATTAATGTTCAAAGTAAGTGCTCCCATTGTCACAATCAATAGCAAATGTCATCCGTCAAGGCTGACTTGTAGTGCGACGTTATGTGTTTCATCTTTGCAAATGTCTTTTCACTCAGACAGATACTGCCAAATATGGATGTCAGTCCACAAGCTTGTGATTTTTAATTGAGCATATTCATCATTTGGAAGACATCTATAAATTGTGTTTGATTCTTCTCTTGATATCTGCCTTCTGTCATTGCATAACATTGCAAACTAATCACTTCCAATTGAAGTTGAAATGGAGAAGTGGAAGCTTCTCAAATGCACAGTTAAATGGATGTCGCAATTTGGAAATTTCCTTTGTACTTTTGTCAAGATGTAAAAAGACTCCGGAAATTGTCATTTGAGCTTGGAAAATATTTCTGCTGCAAATTTGTGTAGAAACGGAGAGCTCACTTCCTGTTTTACCTTTTGGCAGCACAGGAAGTATGCAAAGCACCTTGACATTGTTTGTGATTCAAGCAACATTAATGTCCCTAAATAACTTTATTGCAGCATAAGATTTGCATATGGATGCAATTTTACCTTATAATTTTAGGTTGAATTACTTAAGCAAAAGCCAATTTCCAAAGCAATTCAGTGTTCAGTAATGGAGATTGTCAAAGGTTCTTCTCTTCCAGAAAAGTGTTCATGTCAGCTCTAACTTCAAAAATTCACAATAAAACTTTACCGCTGCTAAGCCACTGTACTGCTGTAAGGTAAGTCAGGATACTCAGCTTCTGTTTGTAGCAAACATTAATGAAACTGATGATGTTCACAGAAGTAAAGTTCACTCCTGATGCTAAGGGTTCAAAAGCTCATGACAGATTCAAACATTGTCTGCAGAGTGCTTGCTAGTGAGCAGTAAGATAAATAACGATGGGATTTAAAACCTTACATTTAACAAGCTTGGTACATTTGTCCAACTAAGCCTTTTCTGCTCCACATATATTTTTACCACCGTCAGTGGTCACTCATCTTAGTGGATTCCACTTCTTCAAGTTCACTGAATGAATGTTTCCTTAATGTCTTTGAAAATAGTCTCACCAGCCGGACGTGGTGACTCAAACGTTTGCCTTCAATCCTAGCACTTTGGGAGGTCGAGGTGGGCAGATCACCTGAGGTCAGGAGGTCAAGACCAGACTGGCCAACATGGTGAAACCCCATCTCTGTTAAAAATACAAAAGTTAGCCGGGCATGGTGGCAGGTACTTATAATCCCAGCTACTCTGGAGGCTGAGACAGGAGAATCTGTCTCTGGTAGCCAGCCACCACGCCTGGCTAATTTTTGTATTTTTTGTCAGAGTCAGGTTTTCACCGTGTTGGCTAGGCTGCTCTCGAACTCCTGACCTCAGGTTATCTGCCCACCGTGGCCTTGAATCCAGGAGGCGGAGGTTGCAGCGAGCCAAGATCACACCATTGCACTCCAGCCTGGGCAACAATAATGAAACTCTGTCTAAATAAATAAATAAATTAAATAAATAAATAAATAAATAAATAAATCCTGGGCAACAATAATGAAACTCTGTCTAAATAAATAAATTAAATAAATAAATAAATAAATAAATCCTGGGCAACAATAATGAAACTCTGTCTAAATAAATAAATAAATAAATAAACAAACAAACAGTCTCACCATAGCTGATTCACAAAGACAGTTCACAGAGGCTAAATTTTCAGTTTTGAACTCAGCGTTGACTCCTTGAATAAACAGTAACAACCGAGCATCATCGGTGTTAATATCACTAGCCAAGGAAAGCCACTCAGAATCATTCACCTTGGTTTTGAATTGACAGATAATGTTGTTCCCAACATTCTCAACTCCCCAAACAACTGTTCTCGCCAAAAGACTAACAGTTTATTTTCTCTGGACACATTTCTTCAGCAGTTGCAATCAAACATGATTTAATTAACTTACCACCAGCAAATGATTGTTCTGCTTGGCTAACAAATGAGCCACTCAGAAACTTCACTTGGGTCAAGAAAATTCTGCTGTGATGAGGGATTCCATTTGAAGTTTTCTGATTTTTCTGACCTTTGCTTTTCTGTGGGTGGGGGATATTGTGATGAGCGGTAGGTCTACTACCAGTGACAGATATTATATATTCTTCTAGCAGAGACATAGCATCATTGCATAATACAACAGTGCTTTGCCATGTAATTTGCTAGCAAATAAAGCACCCTGCACCGTGCCATAAAGATAGGAGGCTCTAAGTCCACATGTTTCTTGCTTTGACAAAGTAGGTATTTACTAATAATACAAAATAAAATGTCGGCCTGGTGCGGTGGCTCACGTCTGTAAGCCCAGCACTTTGGGAGGCCAAGGTGGGCAGATCAGGAGTTTGAGACCAGCCTAGCCAACATGTTGAAACCCTGTCTCTAACTAAAAAATACAAAAATTGGGCAGGGCATGGTGGCTCCCGCCTGTAATCCCAGCACTTTGGGAGGCCGAGGTGGGCAGATCACCTGAGGTCAGGAGTTCGAGACCAGCCTGACCAACATGGAGAAACTCTGTCTCTACTAAAAATACAAAATTAGCTGGGCGTGGTGGTGCACGCCTATAATCCCAGCTACTCAAGAGGCTGAGGCAGGAGAATCGCTTGAACCCGGGAGGCGGAGGTTGTGGTGAGCCGAGATCGCACCATTGTACTCCAGCCTGGGCAACAAAAGCGAAACTTCCTCTCAAAAAAAAAAAAAATTAGCCAGGCATGGTGGCGCACTCCTGTAATCCCAGCTACTCCAGAGGCCAAGGCAGGAGAATCACCTGAACGTGGGAGGCAGAGGTTGCAGTGAGCCAAGATCGTACCACTGCACTCCAGCCTGGGTGACAGAGTGAGACTCCGTCTTGAAAAAAATTAAAATTAAAATTAAAAAATAAAATGTTGTAGTCTGTACAACATGAAAACAGGCCAAGGCCACAATACATAAATGGAGGAGTATGGCTGTGTTCCAATAAAACTTTATAAACACATTTGAATTTCATATAGTTCTCACATGTCATGAAATCATCCTCTTTTTGTTATTTTGCAACCATTTAAAAAATGTAAAAATCATTCTTAGCTCATACAAAAACAGGCAGGAAGACAGATTTGGCCCACAGGCCTTGGTTTGCTAATCCCTGGTCTAGACTCGATAGACAACCCCAAGCATATGAACAAGATATTCGTTCTAAAAGGTCGTTTTATCAAGACCAAAACTACCCCCATTTATTGCTATGAAAGAGGCACACAGTGCTATTCAAATACTTACCAAATACCTACAGGAACCTCAGCAGGCCCTTCACACACAAGGTGGCGTCGTCCAGGCACCCTGAAGTGCTCCAGCCCTTTGCATTAGTATCCCGGAAAAGGAGGTGGGGCCCTGCAGGAAGCCCAGCCCCCTCCTGTGATATCTGAGTATCCTTGGAGACCCCACTCCCCTTTCTTCTGTCCACGGGCCCTGGGAGTCCCTCCCCTCTTTCCTGACACAGCCTGTCCCCCCTGGTGGGTGGCACAGCACAGGAGTGGACCTAATGGGAGTGTGGCACCTCTGCCCGACTCTGCGTAGACCCTTCTGTACACAAAAAGAATTCCCTTCTCTTCTGAGCGTGAAAGGCAGGCTTGGCTTGGGATGAGAAGGAGCTGGTCTTCAGAAGGGGGTCCTGCCCTCTTGGAGAGAGTGGAAAATCGCTGAGAGCCTATTGTAATCATTTCCTCTTGCTGCTGTCTTGAATTACAGCAAACGTAGTGGCTTGAAACCGCACAAATTTATTATCTTACCCATCCTTAGGTTAGAAACTTGTATTAGTCTGTTCTTGCATTGCTATAAAGAAATGCCTGAGACTGGGAAACTTACAAAGAAAAGAGGTTTAATGGGCTCACAGTTCCACAAGCTGTACAGAAAGCATGATGCTGGCATCTGCTCAGCTTCTCGGGTAGGGGAGCCTCAGGAAACTTACAATCATGGCAGAAGGCAAAGGGGGAACAGCACTTTACATGGCTGGAGCAGGAGCAGGAGAGAGGGTGGTTCTAAACAACCACATCTTACAAGAGCTCTCTATTATAACGACAGCACCGCGGAAGGATGGTGTTAAACCATGAGAAACCACCTCCGTGATCCAGTCACCTCCCACCAGGCCCCATCTCCAACACTGGGGAGTCCAGTTTAACATGAGATTGGTGGGGACACAGATCTAAACCGTATCAAAGCCCTACAGGAGTCTCCCTGTGCTGGGGTCAGGGTCAGCGGGGCAGGTTCCTTTTTGGAGGCTCCCGGGGAGAATCTGCTTCCTTGCCTGTCCCAGCTGCTGTAGACCACCTGCATTCCTTGGCTGGTGGCCCCTTCCTCACCTCCAGCACCATCAGCTTCTCATGCTGTCCTCTCTGCTTCTGCCTCCTCCCTCTCCTCTTCCACTTATTTTCTTTTTCTTTTTTCTTTTTTTTTTTTTTTTGAGACAGAGTCTTGCTCTGTCACCCAAGCTGGAGTGCAGTGGCAAGATCCTGGCTCACAGCAAGCTCCACCTCCTGGGTTCCTGCCATTCTCCTGCCTCAGCCTCCCAAGTAGCTGGAACTACAGGCGCCGCCACCACACCTG
>NW_012114655.1:2634015-2640529 GCF_000951035.1 Colobus angolensis palliatus | reverse complement strand
AGAGGTCCTTCACATCCCTTGTAAGTTGGATTCCTAAGTATTTTATTCTCTTTGAAGCAATTGTGAATGGGAGTTCATTCATGATTTGGCTCTCTGTTATTTGTGTATAAGAATGCTTGTGATTTTTGCACATTGATTTTGTATCCTGAGACTTTGCTGAAGTTGCTTATCAAACTCAATCAAAACCGCTCAACTACATGGAAACTGAACAACCTGCTCCTAAATGACTACTGGGTACATAACGAAATGAAGGTAGAAATAAAGATGTTCTTTGAAACAAATGAGAACAAAGATACAACATACCACAGTCTCTGGGACACATTTACAGCAGTGTGTACAGGGAAATTTATAGCACTAAATGCCCACAAGAGAAAGCAGGAAAGATCTAAAATTGACTCCCTAACATCACAATTAAAAGAACTAGAGCAAACACATTCAAAAGCTAGCAGGAGGCAAGAAATAACTAAGATCAGAGTAGAGCTGAAGGAAACAGAGACACAAGAAACCCTACAAGCTCTTCCTCTTATGAGGCAGAGTCCTCCCAGCATCTGGAGAAGCTGAAAAAGCCAGACAGGCCCTTCCCAGCCCCTGAGGCAGCTGCGGCTCAGCTGAGAGCAGACACCCCAGTGGACTCACTGGCCCCACCCTAGAAACCAGCGCACCAAGAAGCAGGTGCTATAGGACCCTTGCCGGCCACATTCAGTGCCAGGGAAAGCAGTGGCAGCAGTTCTGGCCACCGGACCAGGGTCTGTCCTGTGATGTCCTGGGCTGCTGTGTGTGCACCCAAGGCAGGGGCAGTGGCTCGCTTCCCTGGTTTGGTTCTGCTGTGTCACTGTGGACATTGTACCTAGCTACAGAGACTCCAAACTCTGGTCTGCAAGCAATCCATTTTTTTTTTTTTTTTTTTGAGACGGAGTCTCGCTCTGTCGCCCAGGCTGGAGTGCAGTGGCCGGATCTCAGCTCACTGCAAGTTCTGCCTCCCGGGTTCATGCCATTCTCCTGCCTCAGCCTCCCGAGTAGCTGGGACTACAGGCGCCCGCCACCTCGCCCGGCTAGTTTTTTTGTATTTTTTTAGTAGAGACGGGGTTTCACCATGTTAGCCAGGATGGTCTCGATCTCCTGACCTCGTGATCCGCCCGTCTCGGCCTCCCAAAGTGCTGCGATTAGCAATCCATTTTTTTGGGGTTTTTTTTTTTTTGAGTTTTGTTTGTTTTCTGTTTCATTTTTAATTAATAGAGTTTATTTTTTTTAGAGCAATTTTAGATTTACAGAAAAGTTGAGCAGAAAGTACAGAGTTCCCATTTACCTTCCCCCACAGGGTCCCCTATTAACATCTTGATGCATTTGTTAGAATATGTGTAACAGTTGTACAGTTGTTACACAAACTGTTCACCCCTTCCTCCCCCCAGCCCCCAGAGCCACTGATCTTTTCACTGTCTCCACGGTTCTCCTCTTTCCAGAGTGTCACATCCTGAGAATCACAGAGTGTGCAGCGTTTTCAGGCTGGCGTCTTTCACTGAGCGTTGTGTGTTAGTATAATTCGTGTTCACTTCCTGGGACTGCCCCGATAGAGCACCACAGGCTGTGTGGCTTCTAAAACAGAAGTGGACTTTCTCATAGTTCTGCCTGCCGGAAGGATGTCCCTTCCCCACTGCCCTTCAGCCATGTCCCAGAAAGAGGCTGCAGTGCTGCCGCTGTCCTCTTCCGGGGGGTGCCTGCAGATCGTGCAGAACCATCCACACACATGACCCAAGTCTTCTTTTCCTCTGTCGGCTGATCGTAGGCAACTTCCAGTGAGGCTGCAGGTGCAGGCAGGAGACCGAAGGTATGATAGCAGGAGTGGGGACCACAGGAATTTGGGCCACTTCTGCATATAACTTCTTGGTGCCATCGGGGCCTGCTCAGGCCCAGTCATGACCACCCACTTCCATTTGATGATGGAGTGCTGCCGTGCACGCCTGATGTTAGAGCGTCAACCCCCAGGACAGGTCCCGTGGTAACTCAGTGGCCTGTAGTCAAGCATTCAGCGTCTCCCGAGGCCCAGGAGCAGGCCAGGAGTTGTTTCTTAAAAGGAGAGTCATTATCCCCAGAGAATGATAGCACCTTGCTCCAAAATCCTAGAGACCTGTGCTGCGATTTGCTTCTGAGGCCTGCCAAAGGCTCCAAACAGCATCTCCATCTGCCTCTGACACCTCGAGCAGCGTGGGATCTGCTGGGTCATATGGCACGAAGGGGAGAGCAGCTTGCTCTCTGGACCTGTTGCAGAGCCTTCTCTTGTTCTGGGCGCCACTCAAAACTAGCAGCTTCTTGGATCACTGAATAAATGAGCCGGAGTCACACACCCAAATGTTAGGGGCTGCCTCCCACAAAATCACAGATTGAAGTCCTAACCCCCAGCCTCTCAGAATGTGACTGCATTAGGAGATTGGGGATTTAAAGGGTAATTAGGATAAAATGAGATTAGGATGGACCCTAATCCAGTATGCCTGCTGTCCTTATAAGAAGAGGAGATGAGGACACAGACAGGCACAGAGGGAAGACCCAGGGAGAGGGACGTCGTCTGCAAAGCCAGGGAAAGAGACCTCAGAAGAGACTGACCCTGCCAACACCTTGGTCTTGAACTTCTAACCTCCAAAATTGTGAGAAAATAAATTTCTGTGGTTTAAGCCGTGCAGTCTGTGATACTTTGGTATGGCAGCTCTAGTAAACTAATATATCATCCTTTTGGCTTTTCCAGAATGTTGTATTGTTGGAATCATATGGCACGTAGCCTTTTCAGACTTCTGTCACCTAGCAAAATGCGTTGAAGGTGTCTCCATGTCTTTTCATGGTGTGATAGTTCATTTCTTTTCATCATCAAATAGTAGTTTGTTTATTCATTCACCTGTTGGACATCTTGGTCTCTTCCGAGTTTTGGCAATCATGAGTAAAGCTGCTGTGAGTATTTTTGTGCAGGTTTTTGTGTGGATGTAAGTTCTCAACCCATTTGGGTAAATACCAAGGAGTGTGATTGCTGGATCGTGTGGTAAGAGTATATTTAGCTTTGCGGGAAACTACCAAATTGTCTTTTAAAGCAGCTGTAACATTTTGCGTTCCCACCAGCAATGAACGAGAGTTCCCGTTCCTCCACATCCTCACCAGCATTTGGTGGTGTTGGTGTTTTCAGTTGTAGCCACCTTGCCTGTGACTGTCCAGTTCCAGCACCATCTTTTGAAAAGACTATCCTTTCTCCATTGACTTGCGTTTGCTCCTTTGTCAAAGATCAGTTGACTGTATTTCTGTGGGTCTGTTTCTGGGCTCTCCCTTCCATTGATCTGCGTGTCTGCCGTTTCACCAGATCACTGTGGCTTTATGTTATGGTGAGTCTTGAAGTCCTGTAGTGTCCCTCCTCTGACTTCATTCTTCTTCAGTGTTGTGTTGGCTATTGACTTTCCCTTTAGCACATTCCTTTTCTGACTAAATTAGCCAGAGTTGACCTCTGATAAGAATTTTAATAGGCCTTGGTGAACAATAATTCACCGTTTCCATTTTATCTTCTTCCTCTTTTAGGATTCTTAGGAACCGAGATTTCTTGGATTGTCTATTGTCATTTCAGATTTAAACAGCAAGCGCCACTGCTTATTAATAACCATTTGTGCAAGTCTCTGTGCTGTGAACACTGATGAATATAAGCAGATCGAAGTGGACCGCAGAATTCAGTGAGCAGGAGAAGCTGTCTCTGAACTTCTAGGCCTCTGCCCTCTCTGGGGCACTTCCATGCCCTGGGGTTTCTTCTCCATGTTTATCCTGGGATCTTCTGACCCACTGTGCCAGTAGGCACTTCGTTCCTGGACGGCGGGTCCTTCTTTCCCTGTCTGTCTCCGGGGCAGGCTTTCGGCATGGAGTTGCTATTGCTCTGTTAATACCCTCTCATGCCTGAATCAACCATGTCCTAATAGAATTATGTAACCGTGAGTCAAAGCATGAGATTCATCATCAAAAACAGACAGGTAGTGTTAAGTTCCACAACAAAATCACACTGCCTTCATGGTTTGTTTTAAAATAATCAAAATGAATCCTAGCCAAAACCTCAGCGTGTAAGACATAAAATCAAGCCTGCTTAGCCGAAACCTCAGTGTTTAAGACATAAAATCAAGCCTGCTCTGGTTGGACAGAATGAGACAGATTATAGGGAAAAGTAGTCTTTTGTTTGTTTGTTTGTTTTAAAAAAAAAAAGAAGGTTAGAAAATATTTGAGATCAGGCAGCAAATCTTTTCTTTAGTGACACCAGGAACGGGGCTGCTTGGGGTCCTTGTTAGCAGCCTCTGTGTGCATCCTGCACACCCTCAGTCCTAGTCCATGCTGGGTGCCCCTCCCTCCTTGCTGTTCGCTGTGGGCCCCTCCCTGCTCACACCCTGTGCCCTCCGCTCTCACTGGGTCCCCACTACCACCCTGCCCAGCTCTGCCAGGCCCCTTCCTGGGCTCAGCAGCCCCCCTGCGCCCGCTGTCTGCCAGCTTCTCTGCTGCCCTCCATCTGGGCGGAGTCGCAGGGTGTCAGGCAGCCCAGGCCTGGGAGTCCCCACACCTTCCCCCCTCCTTGTGGGGTAACAGTCCCAGACCCTGTCCCTGCTGCCTCTCACTCCAGCTGCACTTCTTCCCTCCGAGGCCGTGTCCTTCCCACCTTTCTCCTGGGCCATCTTTTTATTTCTTTATCTACCAGCTACCTTTTCAAATAAATGTGAGCCCTGGAGTTTGAGACCAACCTGGGCAAGAGACCCCTCTCTACAAAAAATAAAAAATTACCTGGGCATGGTGGTGCCCACCTGTAGTCCTAACTACTCCAGAGGCTGAGACAGGAAGATCACTTGAGCCCAAGCAGTTGAGGCTGCAGTGAGCCGTGTTTGCACCACTGCACTCCAGGCTGGCCACAGGGGTAGACCCTATCCCTTAAAAATAAAAAAAAGAAAAAGAAAAAGAAAATAAATTTGAGCACAAAATAGGAATTGGTTCAACGAGAATATCATGTACATCAGAGTGCAGGAGGTGGAGGTGTGAACAGGCACCTCAGGACGCGGCAGGTGAAGGTCCTGTGCACAGTAGGAAGAGGGGGGAATGTGCCTTGGGGTCAGCAGCATAGGGGCTTGAGCCTCCCCACAGTCCTCCCTGGGTGAGCCACCCTGAGTCACTTCTGCAACTTTGTGTCTTCGTTTCCTGGGAGGATCCTTGTGGGATTACATGTGAAGCCTCTAGAGCTGACTGCAGTTTGGCTTCCCTTCCCAGAGGCCCAGGGTGTTACCAAAACCCAGCTTAGTTGCTCACCTCGTGTAGAGCCCAGTTAAAAACAGTGACTTCTGATACCAAAAAAGTGGACCAAGCATGGTGGCTCATGCCTATAATCCCAGCACTTTGAGAGGCTGAGGCGAGTGGATAGCTTGAGCTCAGGAGCTCCAGACCAGCCTGGGCAACATGGTGAAACACTGTCTCTACAAAAAATACATGAATTAGCCAGGTGCGACTGTAGTCCCAGCTACTTGGGAAGCTGAGGCAAGAGGATTGATTGAAACCAGGAGGTCAAGGCTGCAGTGAGCCTGGATGGCACCAGTGCACTCCAGCCTGGATGACAAAGCGAGATCCTGCATCACACAAAAAAAAGTGAATTTATTCCAAAGCTAGCTTAGGGGCAGGGGCACAAAGTATCCTGCCTTTAAATGTGCCACTTCCCCTTTGGAGTAGAAAGCGGGCATTTTTATAAGGTAAGGGAGGAAATGAGCAAGGGCAGGACCCCCTTGCCGTGGGGCAGTTGTTACCTACCAGGCAGTTATCTATGGGGCAATTCTCTAACAGTCAGTTGGGTTGGCACCTTCCTGGGCAGAAGTAAGTTGTAAAAGTGGCCAAGTGGGTATGCTTTCGACGTGCCCTCCTAATGGGTGTGAGTTCCAGGGTGACACCCTGGAAGTGAGAGCTCCACGGGGGGCATGCTTTGGTCTGCCATTGACTGTCTGCCATCACCTGTCAGCTCCCCAGGAGAGATCCATCTGGGAGTTAGATGAACTTGCCCTGTAGGGAACATCTGGTGAGGGGGAGGTGAAAGGTTATATTTGCATTTCTAGAAGGCGAAGCAAAAAGCAGGGAACAGGGGAAATCAGGAGAGGAGAAAAGAAGAGAAAATAATAAGAAAATAATTAAACTCTCTCTTAGAAAAATGAGGGTTATTGGCTACAAGAGAATGTCCTGCCCACGGCTTTCCTAGCGTGAGTTCAGCATAGCTGCTCAGGGAAACTCCCCAGTGCGACACTGGTCACGACCCTTGAGCCACCGTGTCGCTGGCTCACCAGGGGGATGGTGTAGCCTCTAGAGCCTCGAGCCATTTTTATTTTTATTTGTTTTACTTTTTTATTTTTTTTGAGATGGAGTCTCGCTCTGTCGCCCAGGCTGGAGTGCAGTGGCGTGAACGTGGCTCACTGCAAGCTCTGCCTCCCGGGTTCACGCCATTCTCCTGTCTCAGCCTCCCGAGTAGCTGGGACTACAGGCGCCC
>NW_012114655.1:2609637-2633910 GCF_000951035.1 Colobus angolensis palliatus | reverse complement strand
GGGGTTTCACCTTGTGAGCCAGGATGGTCTCAGTCTCCTGACCTCGTGATCCGCCTGCCTCGGCCTCCCAAAGTGCTAGGATTACAGGTGTGAGCCACCGTGTCCGGCCACCTCAAGCCATTTTTAGACGGAGGCCTTTCCCCTTCCTGAGGTTTTGCCTCTCGTTCCATGTTGGGGCTTTTCTGTTTAGTTTCTAAGCCGTGGAGGAGCTGATCGGCCACACTCAGGAACTGGGGTTTTTGGAATTGCCTTCCTGGCTCTCGGCCCTTCCCGGTCCACAGCTCTGACACACCTTGTCGGTATCCACCCACTCCACAGTGACCTGGCAGACTGGCCCTCATGTCGAATGCCCCTTTAAGAAGAGATCTAAAATGCTTTTTTCCGAGAGTGTTGACACTTGTTTTTAAATGCTGTCGCCTTGACATGAAGTCCAGGTGATGCACACAGTTTCCTAGGTAGAATCCACGTATTCTGTTCTCTTTTTCCCTCTCGCGCACCTGTCTGCCATCTGACATAAATGAAGCCTCCAGGCCTGCTGTCCTCCTTCTCCATCCGTCCTCACCCAGCCTACCTCTCCTGGCTGACGGCATCAGCATTCACTCCTTGGCCTTGGCTGGGACCTCAAAGGGATCCTGCCTCCTGGCTGTCTTTTGTCATCCGCACCCCGCTGGTCACCCTGACCTCAGAACCATGACTCCTCCTGCACCTGATGGGTTTACCTTGCCTGCTGCCTAGACAGAGCCAAATTTATCAAGACAGCAACTGAAATGGAGAAAAAGTAATTCACGCAGAGCCGGCCCCGCAGAAGACCGGAGTTTTATGATTACTCAAATCAGTCAGAATTTTTAAAGATAATTTGGGGGGTAGGGACCTGGGAAGTGGAGAGTGCTGACTAGTCGTTGGAGATGGTATCGTAGGGAGTTGAAGTGAGTTTTTCTTGCTGTCTTCTGTTCCTGGGCAGGACGGCAGAACTGGGTGAGGCAGATGACCAGTCTGGGTGGTGTCAGCTGGTGCGTGGAGTGCAGGGTCTGCAAAAATATCTCAAGCACTCATCTTAGGTTTGACAGTAGTGACGTTTTCCCCAGGAGCAGTGTGGGGAGGTTCAGACTCTTGGAGCCAGAGGCTGCATGACCCCTAAACTATAATACCTAGTCTTGTACCTAATTTGTTAGTCCTGCAAATGCAGACTGGTCCCCAGGCAAGAAAGAGGTCTTTTCAGGAAAGGGCTGTTATCAATTTTATTTCAGAGTCAAACCATGAACTGAATTCCTTCGCAAAGTTAGTTTGGCCTACACCCAGGAATGAACAAGCACATCTTAAAGGTTAGAACAAGATGGAGTCAGTTAGGTTCAGTTTCTTTCACTGTCATAATTTCCTCAGTTATAATTTTTGCGAAGGCGGTTTCACTCCCTCTACCTGGTCTAGGCCCTTTCTTCTCAACCCAGCAGGACTGCCAAGACACCCAAATTAGCTATCCTGCCTCGAAACCCTTTGCACTCCATCTATTCCATTCTGCAAACTGCTGCTGGCTATCATCCCAAACAAATCTAAGGAGCAACTCTTATCCACACCAGTATGCCCTGTGCATGCCCCAGAGCCCGACCTCGCTCTGCTCCTTCCTGAACTCATAAGATGATCTGGCCCTCTGTTCACTTAGCGTATCCCCGGCTCAACCTGGAGGCTGACGTCAAGACATGCATCCTGGTCGGGCGTGGTGGCTCACGCCTGTAATCCCGGCACTTTGGGAGGCCGAGGTGGGTGCATCACCTGGGGTCAGGAGTTTAAGACCAGCTTGGTCAACATGGTGAAACCTCGTCTCTACTAAAAGTATAAAAATTAGCCAGGCGTGGTGGCACACACCTGTAATCCCAGCTACTCAGGAGGCTGAGGCAGGAGAATTGCTGGAACCCGGGAGGCGGAGGTTGCAGTGAGCTAAGATCATGCCACTGCACTCCAACCAGGGCAACAGAGCATGACTCGGTCTAAAACAAACAAACAAACAAAAAATGCGTCCTATTTCTGGCCTTTCCTGACCTACTCCCAAAGCATCTTTTTTTTTTTTTTTTTTTTTTTTGAGACGGAGTCTTGCTCTGTCGCCCAGGCTAGAGTGCAGTGACCGGATCTCAGCTCACTGCAAGCTCTGCCTCCCGGGTTTACGCCATTCTCCTGCCTCAGCCTCCCAAGTAGGTGGGACTACAGGCGCCAGCCACCTTGCCCGGCTAGTTTTTTGTATTTTTTTTTTTAGTAGAGACGGGGTTCCACCGTGTTAGCCAGGATGGTCTCGATCTCCTGACCTCGTGATCCGCCCGTCTCGGCCTGCATCTTCTTATAGTCACTATATTCTAACATTAGCACCTTGGGGTGGAAGCACTATGTTTGTTTCTGTCTCCAAAAAATATCACAGGGCTTTTACATTACTCATCTTTGTGCCTTTAGTATTTTGCATAAACCTTAACACAAAATAGGAGCTCATTAAACTTCTGCAGAAATAAAATATTTCTGCTTTTCCATAAGGCCTGCCTGAAGCTATGAAAGTATTTTCTTAAAGCAATTTGTCTGTTTAATGTGGTTTTAGTAATGCTTCTCTAAGTTAAGAAACATACATCCTGCGAGCACATTTCACAGAGACTCGGAGAAGGCACCAAGGACAAAGGAAGCCCCCTTCAAGCTGGGAATAACAACAAAGGAATAGTGTGATGAAAAAGGACGCCTAGAGCCTGCTGTAGCGTAAGAAGGAAGAAAGTGCCCCATCCACTATCGTCCAAGGAACTGACACACTTTCGCGCTCCAGAAGAGGGAAGAAGGAAGCGTGTCTTCACACTGCACCATGACAACAAAGGAAGTGCCCTTCGTGTGCTACAAACTGCTTTAATATTGGGTTTGCTGCTGTTCCAGTAATGGATGGGCTGCAGCTTCTGCTCCCCTCATCTTCTGCCTACACCAGGACCCCAAACTGAAATGATAAGCCTGAAACTCAAAGGCAGAATGTCAGATGTGGAGGCATTTATTGAGCCAATTGTGTAAGGATATTGTACAATGTCTTGTTTTAATCCAGACCCTTTTCCATTGTAAATGGTAGGATTCCAACTCAAACAAGTGTAAGGTAGAGAGGAGGAGTTTTTTTGACTCAGGTAATCAGGGTTTTAAAAGCAAAAAGTGGGGAAAGAGAGTAGTCTGATACAAAATTATTTGTCAGGAATTTTCATTCGTTTACAGAAGTAACATTGCTGAGTAACTGGCTATACAGTTTAACCCATAGAGTGTGGCTTATGGTGTCCAGTGTGGCATTGTTAATTTATAGCTATTTGTGGCAACAAAAGGCAGTTTTAAGAGATGAATACAGGCTGGCGTGATGGCTCATGCCTATAACCCCAACAATCTGGGATGCTGAGGCAGGAAGATCACTGAGGCCAGGAGTTCGAGACCAGCCTGGGCAACATAGATAGACTTTGTCTCTACAAAAAAAAAAAAAAAAAGCTGGGTGTGGTGATCTGTGCTTGTGGTCCCAGCTCCTCAGGAAGATCCCTTGAGCCCAGGAGATTGAGGCCACAGTGAGCTGTGATCACACCGCTCCACTCTTGGGTGACGGAGAAAGACCCTATCTCTTTAATTAACAAACAAACAAAACGATGAATACATAGCTCAAATGGTGCAGGCAGGGGGTGGGGTGGGCAGAGTAGGGCGTGATTGTTGTCTCATTGTGATGTCTCTCTGGGCCTGATGATTTAAAAGAACTCACATTCCTCAGACAAAAGTTATTTTCCTTTGGAAGTCCACCTGCTCTCACAGCCAGCGTCAGTAAGCTCTCTCCCCTGTTTTGATTCTGCCCTCTTCTGGCCGCATTTTCACACTTGCTTCCAGGAGCTCCACCTTCACAAAGTCTCAGCGGCCCAGTGGAGAGAGGCTCTGGGAGCTCCTTGCGATTCTGAGTTAGACAACTTAGGCGGGAGCTTAGAATTGTTTCTAACTGGCATTTGTTCTTGTCCCAAACCTCAAAGTTTCTTTTTAAGATAAATCTGTTTAATATTTTCTAAAATTATTTCTGAACTTCATTTCACCATCAGTCTTTGCACTGACGTTGATTCCTTGGCATTGTTCTTTTATTTTCTTACAGTGATGATACAGACAGAAATACAGATATTTACTACATCTCTGTCAGAAAGTGTCATATTCCTGGATTCCTGTCTTAGACGATGAGTTTTATGTTATGTGATACAAATCAGTATTGCAAGCAAAAGACATGTATACATTCTGAAAGCACATTGTTTCCTTGGGAGCCTGCTGATGAAAGACTGACTCTTCTCGGGAGAAGTCACTCAAAGCTCTGAGTTTAAACACACTGGGATGGGATGGACCGGTTAGTACTGGTTAGTAGATAAAGTCTCCTCAACACACATCAGAGCCATGTGGGTGGGGGAGGGATCTCCAGCATCGTATTTTTGATTTGCTCTTTGGTTTTTTTATTGATGATTTGGTATTTGGCTGCAAATGAGATCGTTAACCTAGATTTCTACAATCCTGGAACATTTCAAATATGAAGACTGTGAGATCGCAGGTTCGTAGATGTGTTGGGTACAACATCTTCTATCAGACAGAAAGGGGACGTGTTTAAAGGTCGATTACAAGTGTTATCTCCACTTGGAAACACTTTCTGATCCTCTGTGTTGGAAGTTCTCTTCCTTAAGTCTCCACTGGTTTTATTGTGTACTTCCTTCATAACACTCATTACCTTTTATTGTAGGTATTTGTAAGTTTCACTTAAATGCATTAGCAGATTATATATTCCATGCGAGTCATATCCATTCTGATTCATTTCTGTATCCTCCACACCACGCAGCAGGATCTGGCATAAAATGCTGTAAACAGAAAAACCAAACTCTGTAAAATATATTATTAATAAAGAGGTTTATTCTGAGCCACTGTGGCTACCCGCGGCTTGGAGAAAACACAAACCCAAGAAATCTTGATTAAGTGGCCCCGAGGCAGTCAGGTTACAGTTTGATTTTACACATTTTAGGGAGACTGGAATTGCAGGTAAAATCGTAAAGCAACACATGGAAATTCTACGTTAGTTTGCCCCAAAAAGCGAGGCATCTGGAAGCAGGGGCTACAAATCAGAGGTGGGTTTTCGGGATGCTGTAGTTGGCAGTGGGTTGAAAGAGTTAAGTTTTCTTTCTTCTTCTTTTCTTTTTTTGAAGTGGGGTATCCCTCTGTCACCCAAGCTGGGGTGCTGTGGCATGATCTCGGCTCACTGCAGCCTCCACCTCCCAGGTTCAAGCGATTTTCCTGCCTCAGCCTCCCCAGTAGCTGGGATTACAGGTGCTGGCCCCACACCCAACTAACTTTTGTAGTTTTAGTAAAGGTGGGGGTTTCCGCATGTTGACCAGGCTGGTCTCCAACTCCTGACCTCAGGTAATCTGCCTGGCTCGGCCTCCCAAAATGCTGGGATTACAGGTGTGAGCCACCGCACCTGGCCAAGTTAAGTTTTTCTGAAGACTTGCCAAGCACAGTGGCTCATGCCTGTAATCCCAGTACTTGGGAAGGCCAAGGCAGGTGGATCACCTGAGGTCAGGAGTTCGAGACCAGCCTGGCCAACATGGTGAAACCCTGTCTCTACTAAAAATAGAAAAATTAGCCGGGCGTGGTGGCGTGCAGCTGTAGTCCCAGCTACTCGGGAGGCGGAAGCAGAAGAATGGCTCCAACACGGGAGGCGGAGGTTACAGTGACCTGAGATCGTGTCACTGCACTCCAGCCTGGGTGACAGAGCGAGACTCCATCTCAAAAAGGAAAAAATTAAAATAAAATAAAGACTTGAAGTCAGTACAAAGGATGCTTAAGTCAAGGGGATCTGCCATCTGTCATGTGATGCTATACCAGAGTCAAATTGGAAAGTAAGCCATGTCATACCAGATTAGTTAAAAACAAACAAACAAACAAATGAAAACGTTTAGCAAGCTTTCACAGTTTGCAGCATGTGACTTAACCCTTGCCTAGCATGGCCTTAGGTCCTATTTATAATCTAGTATTTTATTGCCACAAAGAATCTATTGTGTTAGCCTGATGATCTCTGTTTTAATGTTAATTCCAGTCATTTGTGCCTAAACTCCAAAAAGAATGGAGTATGAGGCGTGTCTGACTTCCCTTACCATCATGGCCAGGAGTTCGGTTTTTGTTGTTGTTGTTATTGTTGTTGTTTTTGAGATGGAGTCTCACTGTTGCCCAGGATGGAGTGCAGTGGTGTGATCTCAGCTCACTGAAACCTCCACCCACTGGGTTCAAGAGATTATCTTGTCTCAGCCTCCGGAGTAGCTGGGATTACAGGCTTACACCACTACGCCCAGCTAATTTTTGTGTTTTCAGTAGAGACGGGGTTTCTCCATGTTGGCCAGGCTGGTTCTCCAACTGCTGACCTCAGATGATCCGCCCGCCTTGGCCTCCCAAAGTGCTAGGATTAGAGACGTGAGCTACCGTGCCCGGCTGGGAATTCAGTTTTAAGCTTTTTCTGGGGTTACCCTTGGCCAAGAAGCTTCATTCTGTCAGTGGGGGGCCTTAGGATTTTATTTTTAGTTTACAATAGGTCGTATATAATCCTTGACAAAACGAAAGAATGTAGAAATCCCACTGTGCAATTTAATTCCAATCCAGAAAGATTGCCATTTGTTCTTTTATTTCCCCCAATGCAGAAATAACTCACATACCATAAATTCACACCCCTTAAAATTGTACAGTTCAGTGTGTTGAGCGTATTCACAAGGTTGTGGAACCATCACCACTGTCCTTGGGAGCCCACGGCTGAAGGACTGGACTATCTAATTCCAGAGTGTTTTCATCATTCTACAGAGAAGCCCTGGATGCGTTAGCAGTCACTCCCCATTTCCCCTCCTGCTCTTCCTCCCAACAACCATTAGTCTATTTTCTCTCTTTGTAGATTTGCCTATTCTGGACATTTGACAAAAATCATCATATAATATGTGCTCGTTTGTGACTAGCTTCTTTTTCTTCGCATAATGTTTTTATCTGTGTGTGGCATACATCTCTACTTCATTCCTTTTTGTGGTTGAGTAATATTCCCTCATATAGGTGTACCATTTATCATTGGTGGACATTTGTGTGTTTCTGCTTCTGTGCTTTTATGAATAATGCTGCTCTGGACATTTGTGGACAAGTTTGTCTAAATATATGCTTTATTTCTCTTGGGTATTACCAAGAATTGGAATTGCTGGGTCATGCGGTAACTGTATATTCAACTTTTTAAGAAGAAGGTAAACAGTTTTCCAATGTGGCGGCATCATTTTACATTCCCACCGGCAGTGTATGAAGCATTCCAATTTTTCCACATCTCACCAGCAGCCGTTACTGTCTTTTTTATTATAACCATCCTAGTGGATGTGAGATGTAATTCACTGTGCTTTTGATTTGCAGTTCCCTAATTAATAATGTTGAGCATCGTTTCATATGCAAATTGGTTATTTGTGTATCTTTTTTAGAGAAATGTCTGTTCAAATCCTTTGTTCCTGTTTTAATTGGGTTATTTGTCCTTTTTATTGTTGAGTTGTGGTAGTTCCTTAAATACTCTGGATACTAGAGCCTTTGTTCTCAAGCACACATAATTGTACACTTAGTCTGTCCTCACCCTTGGATATCTGTTCAAAAAGGGATAGTGTCAAGTTTTGCCCTGATTTTACCATTTCAATTGCGTTGTATGTTAGCAATATTCAGTGCTAACAAGTTTTAACTACGTGGTTCTGAATATGGACCTTCCCAACATTTACAAATGGAGGGGGGATAGACGGAATGTTCAAAAGAAAATGTTAAGATGCTTTGAAACTTTGTTTTGTCGATGTACATGTTAAGTCAGCAGAACCCAGTAACGGAGGAGAGGCACAGTAAGTTACCTACAGCAATCGCATGAGCAGAAGCACAGGGAAATTCACCAGGAGGGAAACAGCAAAAACAGAAAGGCGGGAACACAGGGGTGGGTATAAGGATACCTACAGTTATGTATTCATGAAATAGGAGCTTTCTGGGCAGTGATTAACTGATTTGTCAGAAATTGCAGACAGCAAGAAAAGAAGAAATAAAACTTGCCGGGAGGCCGGGCGCGGTGGCTCACGCCTGTAATCCCAGCCCTTTGGGAGGCCGAGACGGGCGGATCACAAGGTCAGCAGATCGAGACCATCCTGGCTCACACGGTGAAACCCCGTCTCTACTAAAAAAAAAAATACAAAAAAACTAGCCGGGCGAGGTGGCGGGCGCCTGTAGTCCCAGCTACGCGGGAGGCTGAGGCCGGAGAATGGCGGGAACCCGGGAGGCGGAGCTTACAGTGAGCTGACATCCGGCCACTGCACTCCAGCCTGGGCGGCAGAGCGAGACTCCGCCTCAAAAAAAATAAAAAAATAAAAAATAAAAAATAAATAAAAATAAAAAAAACTTGCCGGGAAGGAGGTAGTGGTGCCTGGTCCGCTGTGGACACGTGGACATACGAAGAGAGGACGCTCATCTGTGCTCGGAGTCGGGGTGTTTCCCGAACGGCCGCCAGGTGGCGCTGTGGCACAGGGGCGCTGGCGAGGGGGAGGCTCCCGCGATGTACCAAGCTGCGCCCGGGCGCGGGGAGCCCTGGACTGGGGACTTGGAGGTGTGGGCCTCTGGTGCTGTGTCTGAGGGACGGCTGTCGTGTGTTAAGCTCCTGCTATATGAAAGGGTTCCCTCTGCTCACCCTGTAAACTGCTCTGTCTGCTGGAATGCTGTACCCAGGTGGCAGAGAGCAGAGGGGAAGCTGGGGGGTGAGGCCAGGGAGGCTGGGGGGCTTGTTGGACGCAGCGAGTTCTCCAGAGCCGGAGCTAAATGGCAGCAAGGCCCCAGCCTCTCACCGGTGTGTTCTCATTGTCCTCTTCTGGGAATATTTTTTCTGTCTTAAAAAACATTCCAAGTCCATCAACGGATGACTGGAGAAAGCACATGTGGTACTTATACACTATGGAATACTGCTCAGCTGTAAAAAAGTAAAATCACGTCTTGAAGGTCATTCTCTAAGTGAAACAACTCAAACAAAAGTCAAATACATGTTCTCATAAGTGAGAGCGGAACAATGTGTGCAGTGGACACAGGAGTGGAAGGACAGACGTTGGAGAGGAAGGCTGTGAGGGAGGCAGGGATGATTACTGACTGGGTAGAGCGTACGCTATGCAAGTGATGCCTGCACTATGCACTATATCCATGCAACAAAACTGCATTTGTATCCCCTGTGTCTATCACTGGAAAAAAACAACAGTCCAAGCCCAGAACTTGTGTGTACGTGTGATTCTGCACATTCCTGGATAGGTCCTGTGTCCGTTCTGCAGAACTGCCCGGTCATTTCTCTCCTGGAGGAGGCCCCCAGCTGCACCAGAAGGGATGAAGGCGTGCGGTGGCCTCGTCCTTTTTGAAACAGCTCTTAGTTCAGATGAAACCGTCTTTCCAGAGGCTTGGTGGTTTCTCGATGGAATTGGGGGTTAGGGAAGAGCAATAAGCTTTTCTTTTTTTGAGACAGAGTTTCGCTCTGTCACCAGGCTGGAGTGCCATGGTGTGATCTCAGCTCACTGCAACCTCCGCCTCCCAGCCCAATTGATTCTTCTGCCTCAGCCTCCTGAGTAGCTGGGACTACAGGCATGCACCACCACACCCAGCTAATTTTTGTATTTTTAGTAGAGACAGGGTTTCACCGTGTTAGCCAGGATTGTCTCAATATCCGGACCTCATGATCCGCCCACCTCAGTCTCCCAAAGTGCTAGGATTACAGGTGTGAGCCACCATGCCCGGCACAGTTTTTCTTTACAGAACAGGATCAAACCACAGAGAAGGGATTCAGTGGCGGCAGTCATGTCTGGGCCCGAGGGCTGGAGCGTGGCTGTGTGGCCTAAATGACATGTCCTTAGAGAGCAGCAAGTTCTGAGAAATTACCAATAGCTTGCATTCTAGATAGCATGGGAGTTTCATAGGCTCGCCTAGGACTCTGAAGATCTCATGGCATCGTTCAACAGGTGAGGTTTTAGGTTGCAAAGGGAATACTGCTGGACCCTAAGCAGGACCACTGCTGGGGTCATTCTGTAGTTCACTCAGTAAGCATCAACGATCTCATGAGCATGTAGGAAATAGCCTTTGGGGGGATTTTTTCTACTGGAGAAACCACACATTCACAGAGAACCACAGCAACCAGGCAGGAAGCTAAAGGGCTAATGGCATTTATACCAGAGTCCCCTTGATGCAGGAGTGGCTGAACCAAGTATAGAACCGGTTTGATGGACATGCAGAGAAGTGGGAGGAGAGCATCCTAGATAAAGGGAAAGGCTGGACTCAGGTGAGCACAAGGAAAATGCCAGGCTGATGTGAGGATCAGCAGGCTTTTGATAAGGTTTTGTTTATTGTTTTTGTGGGGTTTTTTTGAGATGGAGTTTCGCTCTTATCACCCAGGTTATAGTGCAATGGCACGATCTCGGCTCACTGCAACCTCCACCTCCCAGGTTCAAGCGATTCTCCTGCCTCAGCCTCCCGAGTAGCTGGAACTATAGGCTCGCACCACCATGCCTGTCTAATTTTTGTGTTTTTGGTAGAGACGGGGTTTCACCATGTTGACCAGGCTGGTCTTGAACTCCTGACCTCAAGTGATCCACCCGCCTTGGCATTCCAAAGTGCTGGGATTACTGGCGTGAGCCACTGCGCCCGACCTGATAAGATATTGGTAAGTGGTATTAATAAGTGAGTTGAGCTCAATGAAGAGAGTGATGATGAGGAATGGATCATTTAAATAAGAGTTGCTCATTGGTCTCTTTAATTAAAAAGAATAGCTACACGTGTAATCCTAGCACTTTAGGAGGCTGAGGCAGGAGAATCACTTGAGTCCAGGAGTTCAAGATCAGCCTGGGCAACATGGCAAAACCTCGCCTCTACTAAAACTATAAAAAGTTGGCCAGGTGTGGTGGCATGCACCTGTAGTAACAGCTACTTAGTAGGCTGAGTTGAGAGGATTGCTTGAGCCCTAGAGGTGGAGGAGTTTGCAGTGAGCCGAGATTGTGCCACTGAACTCCAGCCTGAGCCGCAGAGTGAGAACCTGTCTCAAAAAAAAAGAAAGAAAAAGAATGCAAGGTCACAGTAAAAAGTTCAGAGAATGGAAAAGGACAGACAGGAAAACTGGAAACGCTCCTTTCCTGGGTCACAATTGTCTATTGGATGCCTTTGAGCCCTCCCCTATTCATATACAAGAATCCATTAACATAGTGATTTGAGATGCAGAGTTTACTACTATCTGTCTTGTCCCGCAGCCTACTCTGGGAGTTAACATGCCAGTACATCTCCAAATCTAGTCTATTTTCTTCCCACAGAGGGAGAGACTTCTTTTCTTCAAGATACTTCTGGCCAGGGATGGTGGCTCACGTGTAATTTCAACATTTCGGGAGGCTGAGACGGGAAGATTGCTTGAGGCCAGGAGTTCCAGACCAGCCTGAGCAACATAGTGAGACTTCATGTCTACAAAAAGTTTAAAAATTAGCCATGCATGGTGGCACACACCTGTAGTCTTAGCTACTCAGGAGGCCAAGGTGGGAGGATCACTTGAACCCAAGTGTTAGAGGCTGCAATAAGCTATGATCACACCATTGCATTCCAACCTGGGCAGCACAGCAAGACCTTATCTCTATTATTTTTTAAAGGTACTTCTTTGTGATTTTATTTTTTTTCTATGTAGAAGTATTAGTTTTATTTTAAATAAGATTTAAAGTATCACATACCTTTAAAATGCATTTGTACAGCAGTTGTTTTGAAAGATTTGTACTTGAATTCTGCAACCCCTGCTTGCAGAAGGTGCTTGGTGTGTCTGAGAGATTGAGTCTTGCTGTTTAGAAGCTGCTGGTGGTGACGATAAATTCCTCTAGCTCATGAAGAACAACCTTCACAATCATTTTCCCATGTCAACTGCAGGGTGTACATTTCCCAGTTGCATTAGAAGAGAAACAGGACAGCTAAATGCTGTGTGATCCTGGGCCAGCTCCTGGAAGAAGGATGGGGAGATTGCTACAAAGGACACCCGCGGTTCTGTTAGCAGACTTTGGATATGGACAGTTGACTAGGCAATAGGACTGTAGCAACATTTGTAGTTATGTAAGAGAATCTCAGCCTCAGGAAATATACATGGACAAGGGCATACTGGCTCCAGCTTACTTTCAAATGGTTCAGGGGGAAAAATGTGTAAATACGAATATGCAAACATTCAGATAGGGAAAGTATATGATAAAGCAAATGTAGCAAAATGCTAACAATTGAAGTAACTGGGTGAAGAGTATGTGGAACATTTTTATACTATTCTTTCTGTGAGCTTGGAATTATTTCAATTTTTTAAAATTTTGTGGATACAGAGTTGGTGTATCTATTTATGGGTTGCATGAGATATTTTGATACCAGCATCCAATGTGTAACAATCACATGCGGGTAAATGGAGTATTGCAAACTTTAAAAAATACATTTTGTTAAATATTCATCTGAGGACTACTATATATACAGTGAGCTTACTGTGCATGTTTTAATCATCTTTGTAGAAGAGAAAATAGCTTGCTTCATTACAATAATGCCTACCAATGCCTTAAATTGTGTATATTGTTTTCTAGTCAAATTCTGAGAACCCTAAGGCATTTTCTCATCTCCTTCTCCCTGACCTTCAAGTCTCTCTGAATGTTTCTCTCTTCTACTCTTCTGAACGTCTGTTGCGCTCACCTCCCTGGCTGCACCTCGGGGTCTCTGCAGTGCGTTTCACTGCCCTCCTGCCCGCTCTCCCCATCTCTCCAGTCCACTGGTTCGCCTTCCTTCTGAAAGCACAGCCCTTGTCAGATCAAAGCTGCCCAGACCTGCCAGTGTGCCGGGGCCACCCCACACAGCAGTGCAGGTTTCCATCCGCACAGGGTCATCTGACCAGAGTAGCCATGGGGACTGAAATCCAGATAGCTCTGCTCCCCAAGCCCTGGGCCGGGCACAGGGACATGTCAGCCCACAGGAAGGGAACCATTTGGTTGAGAAATCTGGCAGAAAACAAACGGTCCCCTCAAAACAGGTTACTGAAGACAGCTTGATGAAGGTATCCAGCCTGGCAATGGGGGAACGAGGGAAGGACCCTGACCCATCCCCTCACCCTGCCATTGCCCTGCACCCACAGGAGCTGGGCCAGGGAACCAGTGGAGGCTGTCTGCAGAGCCAGCCCCCTGGGCCAGAGAGCGTGGGTCTGCAGGCCAGCAGAAGCCCCAGCAGCCAGGCTCTGCTTCTCAGAAGGCAGTGGACTTGGGGCTGACAGACCTGCTGGTAGCTCATCATTTAGCAGGTGAAGAACTGCCTTGCATTTCCTCTTTTAATATCAAAACCTCCCACAGACCCTGTTTCCAGGCTTTCTGTCTTCTAGCTCCTCTGGCTGCCGGGCTCCCAACATGAGGTTAGCCTATACTACCCACCCCAAAAGTCCCACTGTCCCAAGCAAGCCCCAAAGGCCTCCTCCAGCGTTTAGGCTCCTGTGCAAGCACAGCCTGGGCCACTGGACCCCAGGCCCTTGGCTTCTGTGTCTTGACTTCTTGTAGCATGCATTGGCCAGGCCAGGTCTGCTGTGGGCAGCAGTGTCTCTGGCTGGACACCAAGCTCCCCGAGGGGAGGGCTGTCACCTAGGATGGCCTGACCTCCGTGAGCAGAGCCCAGCATGGCACCTTCATGACCAGCTCACTGTCCAGGCAGACATGACCCAGCCTCCCCCATCTCAGCTCGCTGCAACCTCCACCTCCCGGGTTCAAGCAATTCTCCTGCCTCAGCCTGCTGAGTAGCTGGGATTACAGGCGCCCACCCACCACACCCAGCTAATTTTTTGTATTTTTACTGGAAATAGGGTTTCACCATGTTGGCCAGGCTGGTCTCGAACTCCTGGCCTCAAGTGATCCACCCACCTCGACCTCCCAGAGTACTGGGATTACAAGCGTGAGCCACCACGCCCAGCCAAGCCTTTCCTCTCGAAGCTGCAATGCCCCAGGGAAAAGGAGGCGGCACTCATTCCAGGCCGAATTGGAAAATGGTGTGGTGTGAGTCTGCACAGAGCGGGTGAGGATGAGGAGGATGTGTGGGTTGCCAGGCAGGACAGCAGTGACCCGCTGAACGAGGGCAGGTGAGGGCCCAGAGACTGCCCTGTGCAGCCTGGATCCCTGGGGGCACCTGGTGCTCAGATTCAGGGAAACTCTTACAGAACAGAGCATCTGAGGCTGTTCTCATGATTTAACTTTTTATTTGGAAACAATCCCAAACTTAGAAAGAAGTTGCAAGAATAAGACTTCAGAGGCTTCCTAAATGCCCCTCACCCAGGTTCGCCTCTTGTTCACATTTCCCTGTGTGCCTTCTCATTTGCATACATTCTGTAGATGCGCAGGTGGAGGTGTAGACAGGTGAATCTTTCTCAGTCTTCTGAGAGCTTGCTGTGGCCACCATGGCCCTTGACTCCTAAGGGACGTCCGTGTGTGTTTCTAGGGGCGGGGTATTCCCTTACGTGACCGTGGTACAGTTCTCAAAATCCCTCGATTGGACGTTGGGACAGTCAGTGTGTCTGACCCGTTGTCATCGGCACAGCGGTTTCATCAGTCGGCCCCTCCGTGTGTTCTCCAGCGCTTCCCCCCAGGATTGCAGGGATTGTACTAGGGTGTCACCACTCCTTAGCTCTTTGTGACCCTGGCATCTGTGAAGAATATCCTTTATTTTTTTTAATTTTAGGTTTGCCCGATGTTTCCTCCTGACTGAAATCCAGGAATTGCCTTTCTGGCTAGAACACGGCATACGCTCTGTCGTGTCCTTCCCGGGTCTCACCTGTGGAAGCCTGCGATGCCCACCTTCCGCATTGGTGGGGTCCGTTGTGGTGACCCCACTTGGTGTCCAGTTTCTGCACTGCGTGGTTACTCTGTCTGTTTTGTTTTGCCACTAATAAGCACTCTGTGGGGAGGCACTTGAAGACCATGCAGTCCTCCTGCTCCTCATTAAAACCTCCCCCTGCGGTCAGCACCTGCTGCCAATTCCACCCGACCCCCCCTGCCCCACGGGGGTCGCCAAGGATGCGTCCCCTGTCCCAGCCCTTCTTCCGCATTCGCTAGCTGCCTTTCACTAGAGTCCTTCCTTTTCTATGTATTTATCTGTCTGTTGTTGGCAGGGACACCTGACAGGCCTGTAGTTTTCAGTGGCTTAGAATTCGTTACTGTACTTAACCGTTTTGGTGCTCACAGCATCCCAGATTTGGCCAGATGAGAGCCCCTGCAGGCCAGCTCTTGTGTGCTAGTGGTGTGCCTACACTTCCTTACTTTCTGGCATAACAATGTTCCAGGTTTAGCTCATAGCTACCCTGCCCTGCCCACTCCACACCCCACACCCCCAGTTAGCTATCTCTCTAAGGGTGACCAAGATCCAGGCACTGTCCCTGCTTGCTGCTACAGGACAGTCTTAACTTCTTGGCATTTCAGCAGACAGAAGTAGGAAATACATGCATGTAGATACGCAGGGACGAACATACACAGGCACACAAATACACTTGCACATGCCCATTCGTGGACAGAATCATGAGTGTGTCTATGTATATTTTGGAAATCATGAGCTCATACCAATTCTTGCAATTCCAGTCCATCCCCACAGGCCTCTTTCTTGCCTCTCTTCATTCCATATGTGTCTGTTGCCTCTTCCTTTCTGAAAATCCTGGCTCTTATTCACAACACGACACATTTATTCATTTGCTCAACCATCAATACATCTAAATTTGTTTGGAATTCGTGTGCACTATGAGGGAATCCCTTTTGAATGTCAGTCTCAACTTATCTATAGTTTAAATCCATCAAATGTTGCTACGTAATGACAAATAAAAGCAAACCATGCAATGCAAACATAGACAAAGATGAAGCTCTGTGCCCCTTCTTCTTTGTCAACAGTCCCGCAAGTTTTAGGATGAGCCACTCTAGCTTCTCTGAGAAAGACCCATAGTTCCTACCTGGGATGAGAAAAGTTTATGTGATGTTTAATTTCATAGACAATTCGATATTCTGTTACAAGGAATACTGTTGCTTTAAACTCTGTAACTAAACCACATTCTAAAAGAAACCAGTTGCTAAGGCAACTGGGCAAAGAGATAATTAATTCATCAGTCATTATATGCAGATTAATCTGCCTAACCGAGTGGGAAAGGAGGTAGGCTTGTTTGATTTTTCCTTTTGGAATTAGTAGAAGAGAGAATGGTGTGGTTTTTTAAAATCCGTAAGAGGCCTCAGAGTTCATCCTGGAAAGGGTGGAGGCTTTGGAATTCAACAGAACTCTACCCTTTCAGACCCCTGCGAAAGCTATGGACCAAACTGTAGGCAATATGGTGCGTTTTATAATCATCAAATGAGATGCTGAAAATAAAAAGCACCTCTCAGTGTCTTTTAAAAATGAAGAGTGACTTACAAATATTAGCATACATTTCTCTGAAAAAAAAAGGAAATGATGTTTTTTATTCACTTGTAGAATTGACCACACAAACTCCTCTGTGCTCCCACTGTAATTGTTACAGAATTGAGAGAACTTGACTGCAGGTCCATCCCTCACAACCAGACTATTAAATTAATGGGATCAGGGACAATGCCTTATTTATCCTTATCATCTCAAGGCATAGAAATGTGCTAGATGTATAGTAGGTGTTCAAAGAATGTTTTATGATGAATGAAGGAATGAATGAGTGAACATGCATTGCTTTAAAAGCACCTCAAAGCCTCCATCTGTCCCCCAGGCTCCATGTTGTCACCTGCTGGTGTGAAAGTATAATTGCAGTAAATGTGTCTAAGAACAAGGAATTGAAGTCACTCAACTGTCATCAGGAGACTCTCCCACAATTGCTGTGCTGAATTTTGTTCCGTTTTATTTTGTGCGTTTTGTTCTGTTTTATTTTGGTGAAATATATGCAATATAAAATTTACCATTTAAACCATTTTTAAGAGTACAGTGCAGTGGCATTAAGTACATTTGCATCATTGTGCCATCTTCACCACCATCCATCTCCAGAAATTTTTCGTCGTCCCAAACTGAATCCCTGTACCCATTACACACTAACTCGTTTCCCCTCTGTTCTCAGCCCGTGGATACCACCATTCTACTTTCTGTCTCTACCACATTTTGCTTGTCCATTCGCCCATCACATATGCATTTTTCTACAGTTCCTGGTATGCCTTGTTACCTTTATGTTCCCAGCCAGCGGCTTACCCTGTGCTCAGCTGAGTGTCACAGGCCGGCCGTGGGTCTTTGTTGACTGTACTGTAGTTCGTTGTTCATGTGCCTGCCCAGCAGGAAAGGTTAGGACATCCTCAAGGATGTCCGCATGCTGCCTGGTGGAGAGGGATAAGATGGATATATATTTGTTCAATTCCTATTGGATGATCGTCATAATGACCACAGGCCACGTATTGGGAGCTTGCTGCCTGCCAGGCACTGTGATGCGGGGAATCAGTCCATCTAATCCTCACCACAGCCCCGTGGGGGGAGCACTGTTACCCTCACCCATGCCCGAGAAGGACAGAGAAGAACAAAGGAAGGGCCTCCGCCGCCATTCTTGTTCGGCAGCCGCTCTGCTGCCCCCAGCGCAGGGGCTGCCTTTAGGAAGGGTTGCCGAGCCGAGCACGTGCATTCCGCGGCTCCTCTGCCTGCCCGACCTCCGAGACTGTGTCATCCCCTGCCAGCCGGCCTCCCGGGCGGGCGACACCAGTTCCCTTCCCTCTGCCTCTCCTTCTGCAGAGACTCCCCCGGAAATGTGCGCCTTCTCTCCATGGGGTCCAACCCCCCACTCCTCAACACCGGCTTCGGGTCCGCCCCCACCATGAGGTTTACCCGATTCCAAGGACCGTCACACACCCCTCAGCGTCCCTCCCGCGCCACCTGGCCCTCGGTTCGTGCCCATCCTGGCTCGCTGCCCTCTGAGTGAGTGGGCTGTGCTGGTCTTACTTGCTCAACTGCACAGAAACTTAGGAAATCGGTCTCCGAGAGTTCTTAGCCTCCCTGGAATACATCTCTGTGGGTGACGGCCTGTAGGTGGCAAAACCCATGTGTTCCACGACTCGGATCTTCCTTTCCTTTTCATGCGGACATGAAGTCGGACTCCACGAACCGTCTTCCCTTACAGTATATCCTCACATGATTTGCTTAAAATATGGGAACAGGCTGGGCGCGGTGGCTCAAGCCTGTAATCCCAGCACTTTGGGAGGCCGAGACGGGCGGATCACGAGGTCAGGAGATCGAGACCATCCTGGCGAACACGGTGAAACCCCGTCTCTACTAAAAAAAAAAAAATACAAAAAAACTAGCCGGGCGAGGTGGCAGGTGCCTGTAGTCCCAGCTGCTGAGGAGGCTGAGGCAGGAGAATGGTGGGAACCCGGGAGGCGGAGCTTGCAGTGAGCTGAGATCCGGCCACTGCACTCCAGCCTGGGCCACAGAGCGAGACTCCGTCTCAAAAAAAAATAAAAAATAAAAAAATATGAGAACAGTGTGAGGCACACAGACGTTACTGAATTCCAACATTGGAGCAGTGATAGTGCTAGGATCCATATGGAATCAGGTGTTAACCTAGGGGCCACGTGAGATCAGGTGTTGGCGCTGAGATTCATGTCACTAACGCCTTTGATTTTCCGCAGGACGGCTCACTGATCCAAAAAAAAACCAACCACCACTCTTAGGCATTTAAAATGCAGACCCCGTTGTTCCTCTGTCTTTTTGCTCCAAATCAAAGGACTTTGTACTAAATATGTTTATACTCACTTTATACTAAAATATGTTTGTGAATATAATTATTTGAAGAGTAGAAAAGTCAGGGTATCTAGAACCGTCTGTAAGTGCTAAAATTATTTTTTATCATAAAATATTCCTTCAGATAGAAACTTTGTTCATCTGTGGTAGATTTGCTTGGGAAAAATTTTTACATTTTACTTCATCTGTTGTTAGCTAGTAAAGAAAGCACCATTTTTAAAGCATTTTAGACTGGTTTTGAAACTTCACTTTGGTATTAAAACACATTGGCTAAACAACATGTGTTTGAGTATCTGCTGTAGTCCGAAATGCTGCTAGGCTATTTGAGGTTAAACAGCAGATTGAAACAGAGGAGGCTGCTGATTTTCACTGTTCAAATGAAAATTATCGGGCACTTTATTTGATTTCTGGTTTGTAAAATGTGTTTTAAATGCAACTTTGATGTGTGCGGTTTCTCTTAAAATACACCAGTGGTCCCCACACCTGCCCTTGCCTCACAGCCTGACCTAGTTTGGTGGTTTTCAGGGATTTTTTTGAATTGTAAGACCTTGATAGTTCATTCTATTTGCAGGTTCCTCTTGTTATGCTTTGTGGGATACGCTTTTGTTTGGTTTTGTTTTAACATATTCAATGGCCTTTCCACCTTCTGTTTTAACACAGTAATTAAACTCCTATCTGTGCCACTGAGTCCAGGGCTTTAGTGGGAATATTTCAGTCCTGGATTTTTGGACAAGGGGTGAAATCAGAGATATGTAACCTACTTTTCCTACTGATTCAGTGTTATTCTGGTTTTTAAAGCTGTGAGTTAAAGAAGAATGTATTATTCTTCTTTACAGATGATGCTTCTAAAAGCTCCTTAATATTACTTTGGTTATAGGGGTAAGAAAAATAGAAGATGAATTATTTCAATACATCCTAAAATATTTGATCACAGATTATTATGTACAAAAAAGGAAAATGGAAAAATGTTTCCCTACTTTTCTCTAAAAATTGTTAAAATTTTTATCATGATTTTTTTAAAGTATTATAATTAGGTCACGGGATGATCTCTGCTGCTAAAAATGAATGATCATCTACTTAGGTTATTTCCACCAAGGTACTAAGAAAAAAAAGAGATAAAACAACAGCAAATTGTTTAAAATGTCACGAAGGGAGCCCAGCTGAGGGATGTGTGCACATGGGTCACTACTCAATGGCCACAACTCCGGCACCACCCAATTGTTTGCAACTCTCAGGCTGTAGCTATTGGCTTCTTGGAGCATTGTTAGTGCACTGAATTTAGTGACCATTCACCTTTCGTAAACTGTTTGGTTCCTCAGAGACAGAGTCTCAAACGTGACTCTCTGCAGCCTCAACCTCCTGGGCTCCAGCAATCTTCCTGCCTCAACCTTCCAAGTAGCTGGGACTACACGTGCATGTCATCGTGACTGGCTAACTTTTGTATTTTTTTGTAAAATTGGGGTTTCACCATGTTGCCCAGGCTGGTTTCAAACTCCTGAGCTCAGGCAATCTGCCCCTCCTTGGCCTCCCAAAGTGCTGGGACTACAGGTGTGAGCCACTGTGATGGGTGTTAAAGCTGTTGAAGTACCTGTTCCAAAAGTCTTAGTGCAGCTTTCATCTTTAAAAACCTTTAAAGTATAAAGACTACAGAAAGACCGTTACTATATTTTCTCTTGATTTTTTAAATTAATATTTCATATATCCACTATCTGGTGCTATACATACATCTAGTCAGTTTTCAAACTTGATCAGCATCTCCTGGATCTTGACCTGTCATGAACTGAAACAGCTGCCTTGAATTTTTTCATCCTTTCATCCAGTTGTTAATTAAATTTCTGCAGGGGTGGGAGGCTCCTTATAATGGGAAACAAATTTCCTTCTTACTGCTACTGGGGACTTGAGCTCAGCTAACCAGAGAACAGGTGACTTTTTTTAAACATTTGTCATCTTCAATCAGAAGGACTGAAAGAAAAGTATTATTCAAAATGTACAAAACTAAGGATAAAAGAAATTTAAATAATTAACCTTTCAAATACATTCAGACTTTTGAGATGCCTTCGGCAGCCCTGGCCCCCACTGTCCCCTCCACTGACCCACTGGTGCTTAGTCTCTTCCATCACATTTGAATAAATCACTGAGAGCCCATGGCTTCCCCGCACCACGTATGGCATTGGGCCCTCTTTGGCAGCGATGACTGCCTTTCTGTTCACACGCATTTCATTTTGAGAATGCCAGTGGACATGTCAGTGGTTGATCAGCTATTTGGAATGCAGCCAGTTTGAGTGAGGAAGTATCCATATTTGTGGACCTGTTACAATAGCGAAAGCTACAACCGCAAAAAAAAGATGGCAACACCGTTTTGAATTTGAACACCAGGCCAAGGTGAATGGTGAGATCATTGTCATCTTTATGACAAAAGAGAACTGAGCAAACAGTTTGCATGTTGGATGATGTGTTTGCAATGACTTTGCTAGATACTGCCAATAAGAAAGTGTTCTTGGGCAGAGATACGTAGGGAGTTGGGTTTTGTTTAAAGCCATAACACAAGGTGGATTTTGGTTGTGTGTTCAGAGCTGAGGTTCTTCTTCCATTGGAGCACTCCATGACTCCCCTTTTAAAAGTGGAGCCTTGGCTGGACGCAGTGGCTCACCCCTGTAATCCCAGCACTTTGGGAGGCCGAGGCGGGCGGTTCACAAGATCAGGAGATCGAGACCATCCTGGTTAACACGATGAAACCCCGTCTCTACTAAAAATACAAAAAATGAGCCAGGCGTGATGGCGGGCACCTGTAGTCCCAACTGCTCAGGAGGCTGAGGCAGGAGAATGGCGTGAACCCAAGAGGCGGAGCTTGCAGTGAGCCGAGTTCGCGCCACTGTACTCCAGCCTGGGCAACAGAGCGAGACTCTGTATTAAAAAAAAAAAAAAAAAAGTGGAACCTTTTCTTTTGGGACACTATGAAGTTTGGTTTTAAAGGCAAATAGCAAAGTTGCATCTGTGGAAATGGTTACATATCATCACTGTAGGCACAACCTCTGCATGCCCTCTGCGACAAAGGAGAAACTCTTCTCAGGTTTAGAGACAGAAACTTTGAAGAGCAAGCTTCGGTTCCTTTTCAACAATGACATTAAGAAGCATTTAGGGCTGGGTGCAGTGGCTCACTCCTGTAATCCCAGCACGATGGGAGGCCAAGGTGGAAGGATCACTTGAGCCCAGGAGTTTAAGATCAGCTTGGGCAACATAGCAAGACCCTGTCTCTACAGAAAATTTTAAAATTCCCCAGGAGTGGTGGCACATGCCTGTAGTCCCAGCTACTTGGGAGGCCAAGGCGAGAGGATCCCTCCAGCCTATGAGGTTGAGGCTACAGTGAGCCGTGATTGTGCCATTGCACACAAGCCTGGGCAACACAGTGAGACCCTGTCTCTAAAAAGAAGAAAGAAGAAGAAGGAGGGAGAAAAAGGAGAAGGACAATTTTGACGACAGACAGAAGGATAGGCTCCATTTTATTAGGGGCTTGGACTCTGGCGTGGTTGCTGCCACCCAGGTGAAGCAGCTGAAAGAGACGCGGTACAAAGTACACTCCCCAGACTTTTGTGACTGGCACGGAGGGCAGGCCTGGTTTATCGGTTGCTGGAAGAGTGGCAGATCATATTGGAAGTAAACATCATGAAACCCTCTGAACTCTGAGGAAGGCACTCAGGCTCTGGATGAAGTCACATTTTCCTTGGAAACTTAGGACATGACAACAGTTCACACTTCAGTAGGTAAGTATTTAATTTCCAAGCGGATTTGGAAGAACGCAGACAGCATGGTGATTTTCTCTGGGCAGAGATCACATGAACTTACACAGGGTTACATATATTTTCATGAGGCTGAGGAGCGTCAGAGCCCTCTGAAGGAGCTCTATTTGTTTGATATTCTCAGCGCAGATCGAACTGCTCACGCTGCCCGCAGCCTTGAACTGAGAGTCTGGTTGCTGCATCATCGATTTTCTTCCTGTTACATGTCTCTGCCACCAGAAATGAGAACTCCAAAGATGGGATGGAGAAACACCTCCTGAGAGAGACATTTGAGGAGTCTAATCTGATACCCTGAAGAGATTCTCTGGGGAACAAAAGAAGCCTTCAGGGATGGAATAAGAATGCCTGGTTTAAGGTGTTACAGGAATATGTTGAACATCAGGTTGGTGATGCAATGACAGCAAATGTGGGCCAGAAATTTCCTTTCAATATCCTAAAGTCAAAGAAATCTATTCCTGCCCTCAAGGCTTGAACGCCACTACCCAGGCAGGGCTGAGTGGCTGAACCAGTACCGGACGCCCGCTCACTGATCCACTGTAAGTCAGCTGCCTAAGCCTAGGTGCTCTCTGAGCCAAAGAGCAACAGCAAATGTTCTTCTCATTGTGAAGGGTAGGGGTACTGGGGATGGATAGGGGAGCAAGGAAAATCAACCACCCAGGCCTATTGGGGTGTGAAAAAAATAAAAGTCTTAAGTTTAAAGAGAAATAAAGAGAGAGAGAGAGAGAGAGACTTCTGAGACACCCTGTACTTGAACTTCAACAAGAGTGAGGAAACCACTGTTTTACTTTGGTGCCTTTCAAATTCTCCATGAGGTGACCAGGACCTTCTCTTCCTGGCTCTGGCGCAGTCAGCCTGGACCCTCTGCCCGCAGCTCCCAGGGCAGCCCTGGGTCCCCGCAGGTGGGTGTGTTGCCGGGGAGCGCAATGTTGCTGCTGCGGTTGCCTAGCAACAGACGCTCACACTGGGAGCGGGAGCCACTCTGCTCTTGGTACTCTCCCCCCCAGCCCTGCTCCCGCTGCTCCAGGTGGCCAGCTGGTACACCTGATGCTGATCCAATGGTTCTAAACACAAATGAGAATCGGTTTCCCAGACCACACTAGAAAAAGGTCAGGTGATTGGGTTAAAAAATGTTTTAAGGTATGTTGAATTCCTGCCTGAAAACAGGCTAAGATTGGCTTTGCATTTTTCGTGAGAAATGTCTCCTCACTGTATGAGGAAAGTGCTTTTATGTTTTAGAGTGTTGGCAGTGTGTTATGGCATACAATGCAGGTAATAGTGCAAATGCTGCAGCCAGGCTACGAGGGTCTGTGTCCCAGATACTCTTCTTACTCAGCCTCTCAGCCTCTGTAAAATGATGATGACAATAGTTCCCACCTTTTAGGGCAAATACCAAGTAAATTGTTCCATGGAAACGATTTAACCCAGTGCCAGCAATCACTCCATAACTAGAAGCAGTTTTACAGCACACACATTATCATTGTATTATTAATATACTAACCTTTTGGGTATATTTTGGTATGTTTTTCATCACATCTGTTTACCTAATTCTTCTTAAATTTCAAGTATAGAATTTATCTTTAACAGTGATCGCTAGGCCGGGCGCGGTGGCTCAAGCCTGTAATCCCAGCACTTTGGGAGGCCGAGACGGGCGGATCACGAGGTCAGGAGATCGAGACCATCCCGGCTA
>NW_012114655.1:2608515-2608922 GCF_000951035.1 Colobus angolensis palliatus | reverse complement strand
AAAAAAAAAAAAAAAAAAAAATCTTCCCTTCTCACTGCCCCACTAGCCATAGCGATGCTGGGTTGATATTGCCATGTGTGAATATATGTGTTTACACACTGACAAGATGTGAGTTGTGGAAACTATGCTAAACAGTCTCCTTCCACAAAACTTGAACTTTTAACCTAGCTCAGAATGGAGTCTGACACTGTATGTTTGCTTCTGCCTATGTCTAGAAAAGTAATTCATTGCTTTTTTAAAATGTATTTTTATTTTCAGTAGGAATATTTACTGAAAAGTACTATACTGAACAAATGTTTTTTTAGTTTAACATGTGGTCATGAAATTCCTTTAATGAGAATTCACACTTTGAGCTGGAGTTTTCTTTGGCTTTCATGACATCATTCATTCCCTTGACAAATATTCCC
>NW_012114655.1:2606057-2608105 GCF_000951035.1 Colobus angolensis palliatus | reverse complement strand
TCTCGGCCTCCCAAAGTGCTGGGATTACAGCAGTCTAGTGGAATTTTGAGGACACAGTTAAACCATCACAGTGCAAGGTGATGGGTGGGACGAGCGGAGACTCTGGTGCTCCCTTAGAGCATGAGAAGACATGCCTAACCCCCAGTGTGAGGTAGGCAGTGAGGCCCAGCTTGAGGCTGGAAGGATAACTAGGGGTTGGCCCAGAAAAGAGAGTCCCCAGGTATTCCCAAGACACAAGCAGCACACGCACCCGACCAGCCTGTTCAGGAACTGGGAGTGTTAGGACGGATGGGGTAAGCCCTAAGAAGGGGAGAGTTTATACCAACCCAGCCAGAAGGACCAGGCCCGGGGCTTGTAGATGATGGGGACAGTGATGCGGCTGGGTTTGTATTGCCGCAGTAGCAGCATTGTGCAAGGTGCACTGAAATGAGACAGGAGGCAGTGGAAACCCTCCGGAGGCCTCTGAAATCCAGCTCTGTTAGTCATCTAAGACCACAGCAGTGGCAGACGCCACAGAAAGAACAGGACAGATACTCAACGGGATGCAGTAACTGTTGGGGTTTGTAAGAACATAGAGTCTGGCATAACTCCCACCGTTCTGGTTTGGAAAATTAGGGGCCCTTATTCCAGAGAAAGAACAGAGAGAGAAAGGAGCAGGTAGAAGGTGTGAGGGTGGCACGGGGCATGAGCTCAGTCCTTGGCAAGGTGAATTCCAGACACTTGCGGCACCGTGGGGGCGGTGTGTCTCGGGACGGTGGCGGTCAGCAGGATGGGCTGGGCTAGGGATCCGCGGTGGGTACGGTGAGAGCTGAGTGGGCAGACTATGGAGGATGCAGTCAGCCCGTCAGGAACATGTGTGTGGGTTGAGAGGCTGCGCTCGGACCCCTGGGTGGAGGAGCGCGGATGCACCAGCCAGAGGGACAGCCTGAAACCCAATGCAGTCTCTAGGAGGAGTCAAAGCAGGAGCCACATAGACGCGAAGAAAATAAAGACCAGACCTCAGACCAAACCTCGTGGCTGAGACTTAGCCCCTGGGGGCCCTGGATGACCTTGATGAGAGTATTTTCCCTGTGGGGTGAACGTCGAGGCCAGGCTGCCAGGGGCTGAGGCGGGAGTAGCAGGAGGGGAATACAGGCGGGGTCAGACGCGACCTTTCTAACTCTTGGCTGCAGTGGGCAGGAGGAAAACTGGTGGAGCTAACAAGGGGCGTGAGATGGAAGGTGTTGTGTGGTTCAGGTGGGACAGGGTTGAATGTGTTGGCTTGCTTGAGGGAAACCAGCCGGTAGCAGGAGAAGTTGAAGCAAGAGTGGAGAGGGGAAGGTGCGCTGGGTGAGGAGCGAAGGGCCACAGAGCAGCGGCGGGCCTGAGGGTAGGGGAAGCGCCTCTTGGGGGACCCGGGCGAGCTGGGGTCTGTTCTCCTGAAGAAGGCCAGCTCCGCAGTGAAAAAGACCGTGTAGTTTCTTGGAAGGTGGAGGGACGACGGAGCTGAGCAAAGACAAGTAGAAGACAGCGCAGCGCCAAGCCGTCAACTGGGACGGGAGCAGCCACACACAGGGAACAGTGACCTCTCCACGCCCACGGCTGGCGTGCAGGACTTCGGCCCGACCCCCTCTTCTGACCTCCTTCCCCCAAGTCCAGCACTGCAAACGCCAAGCTGCCGGCTGCGGCCCCATTGGAGGGGTCTCAGTAACGGAAGGCAGGTGCCAGTCTCGCGCCCTAGTTCCTTCCTCTGCTACAACTCCAAGTTCGAGGCCACAGTGCCTTCTGGAAGAGTGGTAGTGCTGCTTGGGAGCATTGCACAGGAGAAACGGGGGCTGGAGGTAAAGACAGGAGGCTCGGGAGGCGGCGACGTGGGCGAGCTGGAATAGTCTAGAAGCTGAGCAGAACAAAGGCGGTGTGACTGGTGAGCCTCGGAGGGATCCTCCTCCCTGCTAGAATATGCATGATCCTGCGGGAGTCTTCGCCCGCCAGGAGCAGGGACGCGGCCGAGCCAACACGGGGCGCGCGCCCAGGCGCACTTTCCCGGCTCGGGGTGCAAGAGAGCCAGG
>NW_012114655.1:2585002-2604502 GCF_000951035.1 Colobus angolensis palliatus | reverse complement strand
CATATTCTCCGTGGGATAGACCTAGGTAAAATACATTTACAAGTGTAGCTGCATCGTTATATTTATATGCAATATTCATAGCGATTTTGCCTTGTTTTTATGTAAGCCGCATGGTTGTTTAAAGCTATAGATTTAAAAAACATGTGCATTCAAGTTTGTTTAGAGTGCAAATGAGAAAAGGAGGGTGCTTTCCTTTCCCAGATAAAACCTTTGCAGATGTTGTGTTGGGGGATGATACTGACCTCTAGTGAAACCAGTCTAGGTCAGTGCTGTAGCTGGAAATTCAAAATCCCACTCAATTGATTGGAATCAGTGGGCTAAGGGTAAATTAAGCTAATGACAACTCTCTTTCAATACAGGGAAAAGAAACAGAAAATTCTGGACATCCGGAAAAATGTTAAAGATGCTATCGTGGTAAGGACTTTTTTAAATGATCGTTTACTAGAAAGGTCAAGTGCACTTCATTCTAAAACTGTAGACAGAAATTACATGTTGTAGATTATCATACATGGAGCCTAAATGTTTATCCATATTTTTTTCTTATTCCATTTTAGACAATTGTTTCAGCAATGAGTACTATAATACCTCCAGTTCCTCTGGCCAACCCTGAAAACCAATTTCGATCAGACTACATCAAGAGCATAGCCCCTATCACTGACTTTGAATATTCCCAGGTAAGAAGTGCTTACTGAAATATTCTAACTAGTGAAAGATGGAACCATTTTTAATAAGGTTTCTTGTTGAGAATCAATATTGATACTAATTCATTATTAACTTTCTTTGAAATCCAGCTCTCTAAATGCCTAAGAGGAATACTTATTCTGTACCAAAATATTTGTGTTTGTTAAAAATATTAACTACAGCCAGGGGCGGTGGCTCACACCTGTAATCCCAGCACTTTGGGAGGTCAGGGTGGGTGGATTACCTGAGGTCAGGAGTTCAAGACCAGTCTGGCCAACATGGTAAAACCCCATCTCTACAAAAATACAAAAAAATTAGCTGGGCTTGGTGATGTGCGCCTATAATCCCAGCTACTCAGGAGGCTGAGGCAGGGGAATTGCTTGATCCAGGGAGGTGGAGGTTGCAGTGAGCCAAGATCATGCCACTGCACTCCAGCCTGGACGACAGAGCGAGATTCCCATCTCAAAAAAAAAAAAAATTAACTACAATGGCATTGCAAGACATGCTTTTATGAGTGTGTGGGGAAGGCTGATAATCAGGAAGGCAGCATACCTTTAAGAAATGTTGATGGTGCTTTTTTTCCTGTCTGTATTCTTAAACGAACAATTAAGCAGTTTCCCAGATAACAACAGTAGAAATTACATGAGTAGAGAAAAATACTTACGGTGGGTAATTGTCTCCCTGGGAATTATAGAAACAGCAGAATTCAGTTTACTTTGAAGATGCACACCCTTCAGATCAATTAAGAGAAGAATGCATTGTTTAAAAAATGATAGCATGGATCACTTCTGAATGTTTATCATATTAAAATGCAGTTTGGTTCACATCTGCATTATTTAGGGCTGCTTTTCTTAATCACTTGGATGGCAGTATTGCTTATGCAAAAGAGTGACATCAATATTAGTTTTCTCTCATTTTCAGAATATACATTTCTTTAAAATATTTGGTCATTTCATAAAGCATGTTTCAAAGGAAAAGTATTTGTTAAGCTTCTCAGAAAGTCATTTTTGTTACAGTGCACCAGAAGAGTGTGTGTGTGTGTATTCATCAATAACAGTATTTCAAAGTTTGTATTGCCTGGCATGGTGGTTTGGAGATATTTCCTTCTGAGAATCCTCTCTTTGAAGGGAAGCATGTGGAGAAACTGATGTGTAAAACAGAGAGGCCCTGCCCTGCCTGCAAGGCCTGTGTCCCCCAGCTCACCCCACCCCTTCTCTCCAGAGCACCATTGTCCTGTGGGCTCTGGGTTGGGATGGCTAATAAGAATGACTTTGTTTGTTTGTTTGAGACAGAGTCTCGCTGTGTCTCCCAGGCTGGAGTGCAGTGGCGCGATCTCAGCTCACTGCAAGCTCCGCCAGGTTCACGCCATGCTCCTGCCTCAGCCTCCCGAGTAGCTGGGACTACAGGCACCCACCACCAAGCCCAGCTAATTTTTTTTTGTATTTTTAGTAGAGACAGAGTTTCACCGTGTTAGCCAGGATGGTCTCGATCTCCTGACCTCGTGATCGCCCGTCTCAGCCTCCCAAAGTGCTGGGATTACAGGCATGAGCCACCGCGCCCGGCCAAAAATGACTTTTTTAAAAAGCTTTTATTTTCATCCTTTAATATGATTTTTGCTTCTGATAAGCATACCAATGTAGAGCCAGTGATATCTGTAGAATTTCTAAAATGGAGGAGTGAGGAGTGGCACGCTGGCTGGAAGAAGGGGCCGGGCATCTGGCCCCATGTCTTTAATTGGATGGCTTGGAGAGGGCAAGGAGTTGACATGGCAGGGGAAAGGGTAGGCAGAAGATGCTCCAGCCACACCAGGATCCTCTGCTAACTGGAGGTGCAGGTGTCCTCCCAGTTCTCACTGATACTATGTACACTGGCAAAAACCCAGAACTACCTGGTCCTGGTTGAAATCAGGAGTGGTGTTTCGTTTCAACTTCAGATTTAGACATTTATAGAAAAGCATCTGAGTTCTCAGATTTATCCTATCTTGTTTGCCTAAAACTAATCATAAAACATCTTATATATTTAGGGGGAAATGCTATTCTTAACGTCTAGTGAGAAATTAAAATTAAGATTTACGAATCAGTCTCATATCTTCTTTCTCCTGTTCATGACAGTCTCATGGTTGATGAGGCATCCCATATTCAACCCCAAATCCAGAAACAATTGCTAACTCCCACCTGTGTTATCTAAGGAATCCAAAGCAGCTAATTTGTGAAAGTGTTTTTGTAGCTAAATCATGAACATATTTAATTAAAAACTTGAGAAACCATTTGCTTTGAATGCATATATTTTCATATAGATAAATTAAGGTTACTTAAAAGTTATTATCAGAAAGCATAATTAATTATCATTATAATGAAGGAGAATTTAGCACCAGCAGATGCAAATGTAATTACAGTGCTCTTTCAGAGGTATATTTTGTGGGGGTTAGTTTTACTGGTGTTTTTTAAGCCTGACATTGTTGTCTTAAATGTCTACGCACATGTCAGATGAGAGTATATTTTATGTATATATTTATGTATATTTTTATGTTTTTAATATAGCCCAGACTTATATAAATAAGGAAATTAATGTTAACTATGCAGCGTTCCTTCTGAAAATGCCATTTTTAATTTTAACATGCACAGAATTTTCGTGACATTTATTTCATAGTGCTTGGAAGTATTTATATTACTTATTAAATTGTGTAATTCTTGGTTTCATATTTTGATGATCCTCATTCAGAATGATATCAAGACAAATCGGACTTATATGCTCCATTGGAAAATTAACTTTTATTTACAAGAATACATGTTTTTTATAACACACAAGTAGATTTTACAAGTAGAGCTAAATCAAGTATTTTAATAGTAAACAAAACACTGCTTTACTCAGTCCAGTACTTTTTTGAGATTGAATCCTTGAGAAAGCCTGTCAGTGTCACGGTTCAATTATTTGAGGGTCTTAAGTTAATTTTCCTGTAGGGATAAGATGACTTTTGAACCAAATACGTTACGTTAAAGTTAAAACTTAATTTTAGGGTTCTTCAATTTAAGAAGGAAAATGAGAATAATGACTTGGAAACATACATCTTGAGCATTTTCTCGGGGTAAATACGGGTGGGTTGCTCTTTGGGTCTTTTGGTCTCTGTGGTGTCTTTCATGTGAATTTCAGTTGAGTTCCAGGAATCTGAAGTTGTAACGGAAAGCAGGCAAATGTGGTTAGCGACTGTCAGCCAAGGGCTGCCGTGGGGAGGTCAGAGAGACTCGGCAGCTGGATCTTACCATCGGCCTTACAGGCCGGGTGCGTCCGGACGCACGAAGCTTTGGAGGGTTCTAAGCAGTGGAGCCATGAGATCTCGTGTGTTTCATCAACATCACTCTGGCTGTGGGTGGAAAACGGACTGGGGAGGCAGGAGTTGAAGGAGGGTAGCCACTTCGGAGACTATTGTAATAGTACAGAGGAAAGGTGATGGGACAGCTTGCAGTGGGAGGGGATGATGGGGGTGGAGAAAAGTGGTCTGAGTTGGGGTTTATTTTGGAAACAGCACCATTTAGACTTGTTGGCATGTGGATGTGAGTACTGAGGGGAAACAGATCAATCAAGAATGACTCTGAGCGTTTGGGTCTGAATTTCTGCATAGAAGGTACAAAGAGGTTGGGAGGAGGCAGGTATGAGGAGGTTTTGTTTTCCTAGTGAGTTGGAGATGACTGTTTCGACAGACATCTAAATGGAGACGCCAGGTGGACAGTTGGAGGTGTGAGGCCCCAGGAAGAGCCATTGCAGAAGGAAGGGATGTCAGCAGTGGGCAGTGCTGACCCGGGAGTCAAGACAGACATTAAAGTAAAATCACTTTGGCAGCTTCAAGGTCACCGGTGACCTTGATAAGGACCCGGGTGGAGGGTGTTGAGGAGAGAATGTGATGGGAGCGGGTGGAGGTGGCAGGGGCGATGAGGCTTCCTGGAGGTTTTGCTGTGGAGGAAGGCTGAGGAGCCAGGCAGCAGCTGGGAAGGTAGGTGAGGTCAAGAGAGGGTTTCTTTAAGATGAAAGATACCAAAGCCTGTCTGAATGAAAAGGGCTGGAATCACTTGGTAAAGCAGGAGAAAATGACAATACAGAAGAAAGAGGCTGTGTATGGCAGGAGTCCAGTCCTCGAGAAGGTAAAAAGAATGGGATCCAGAACAAAAAAGGACCAGACCACCTCCCCACTTGTTGAACAAGAGGGAAGGCAGAGAACAGGTGCAGACGCAGGTATGTTTTCAGATTTGGTGGCAGAGGAGTGAAGGAGGGCTTGTTAGCAAAGACTTTTCAAGCAAATTGTGAAAGGAAATTGGTAGCTGACATGTGGATGATCATCTAGTTTTGCAATTATCCATAAACTGGCCCATCTCCTTTTTGTGATATTGTTCAGGTGGTGATGAACAATGATACACTGATAAAGTTCTTGTGACCTCGAGCTCATGTGATACAGTTATTCCCTTCACAAGCCAGAACCGTAAAGGGGTGTTTCATACCAGGTTGAAGCAAAAAACAAAAAAACTCCACTTATCTTGACGGCAAACCAGCAGGATATTTGCTGCAGAATAATGTGAAATCTTTGGAGACAAGGCCAGCATGTTATGTTAAATTTTAATTACAAATGAAATAATGCAAACATGTTTTACGAAACATAAATCACAATAGAAAAGAAAAGTATTGAGATTAGCTACAAATAACAAATTGGCAATTGCCTGATTAGAGTTTTTCTCAATGAATACACCCAAAATTTCAGGTTATCTTTGTTCAAGGCTTGACTCCCACCCATAAGCCCCTCACTAGTTGGCACCGTGTCTCAGCAGCCAAATTTTGCATAGCGGCCAGCAGATGCAGTGATGCAAAATAAATAGTGTTAAGTGATTATGCTAAAACATAGATTGACTGATCATTTATGGAATAGGAAAAATAGGCCAGGCGTGGTGACTCACGCCTGTAATCCCAGTACTTTGGGAGGCCAACACAGGCCAGTCATCTGAGGTCAGGAGTTCGAGACCAGCCTGGCCAACATAGTGAAACCCCATCTCTACTAAAAATAGAAAAATTAGCTGGGCATGGTGGCAGGCACCTGTAATCCCAGCCACTCAGGAGGCTGAGGCAGGAGAATAGCTTCAACCCAGGAGGCGGAGGTTGCAGTGAGCCGAAGTTGTGACATTGCATTCCAGCCTGGGTGACAGAGAAAGACTCCATCTCAAAAAAAAAAAGAGAAGGAGAGAAAAAAGAAGAATGTTGTGGTTGCCTCCTCCTCCCAAAATCCTTTAGCACCACACCAAGCAAAATCACTGTTCAATTCAATTGAGTTATTCATTTGTTTGATTTTTATTCTTAAAATGTGGATACTTTATTAGCTCTTTTCAAATTGTGTTTTGCTAGTTTTTTCTAAGGGGAAGAGGATAAATAAGGCTAAACAAGAAACGGAAAAGCAGTCTGATCTGTTGGTCAGTACTCTATCTAATTACCACCTGGTGTTTCCTAAATGATGACCCAGACAGCAGAGGCCAGTGTTTTGCCTTCCTCCCAGGTCACAGCTCCTCTGTCACTTTCCAACAGCAGCCCCAAGTCAGGAGGCACCCTGTGTGGCTAGTGTCTGAGTGTTCGGTCAGTGTGCAGGCAAAGGAGGCCACGGTGGCCTGGGCCAAGGCCCCGGGAGCCAGACAGCCCGGTGTGACTTTGAGCAAGTGGCCTACGCTCAGTGCAGCTTGTGGCCCTGCGTAGGAGTCAAGTGCGGGGCCCGGCCCTGGGGTTGCCATGCAGAGCCTCAGCGGCTGCTGCCATGTGCTGCTGCATCTCTTTGGGGGATGTGTGCAGAATCTCCAGAATGCGCATAACCCGGTTAGATTCTTCCACACAGTATCTGTGTTCCCTCTCCAAGCCTGTTTCTATCTCCTGCTAGAAGGCTTTGTGCTGTGGGTTTTTGTGTGTGTGTGTGTCTTTTTTTTTAACCAACCAAGCCGAAGCCCACCATGTAATCAGGTCAGCATGAGTTCCTCCACGGCAGCCTCCACTTGGGTTCCCTGCACCCCCGGTGACCATTGCTGCCCAGAGCCTCATCAAACCCACCTCCCAGTGCCATCAGAAAATGATGGGGCTGGCTGTGTTCGCCTCCTGAGGACCAGGCCTCTTTCTCCACCGCCTCCTCTCCCCACAGCTCGCTCTTGGAGTGCATCTCCTGCTGAGTGCGCTGCAAACAATCTCCAGGTGCCTACTAACTTAGGTTATAACAGAATCCTCTGAATCCACTTCAGTAAGGACCTGTGGGCACAAGAATTCAGGGGACAGGCCGACTGGGATGTCACGCAGTGTGAAAGAACATGAGGTCCCCACACATACAGCAAAACAGCAACCGCCTAATTCAAAATGGTATTGAAGTCGATTGCCTCACAGCCATCCTGTTCTTTGCCTTTTGAGCTAGTGAGGTCTGGTGCATGTTTTATGGGAGAAAGGCAACATTTGAGCAGGTGTAAAAAGGGCACAGTAAACTTGCGCCTTCCACAGTACACTGAACCTCTTAAAGACTTGTGTATCTGGCGTGGAAGGAAAAAGTACCATGTTTTCCTTCCAGTATTTTCAGATGTAGTTAATAAATGGACATTTATTATAGGGGTTGACTTAAGGTCTCACTGCCCCTCTGCTGCATCTGTCTTGAATGAGAGTCACTGGGAGAAGGGTCTTTGGGCGCTGCCCCTAGGTGTTCTTGGGGCTGAGGCAGGGCCGGTAAGGAGCCCCTGCAGGGTGACGCAAGGATGGACAGGGCACAGACACCTCCAGGCCTGGGAGTCTGTGGACAAGATGGTGTCTCTATCTTGAAGGGAGGTCTTAAGAGAAGGTGTGGGGCCAGCCCAACCTGTGTTCAAATTCTAGCCCTGCCAGGCCCTTTGTGTGTGACCTTGAGCACATGACCTCATTGCTATCTGCCTTTTCTCAATGGTACAGTAGAGGTGATGGCAACACCTACTTCCTGTGGCTGATGTGAGGATTAAACACGTTAATATCTAAAACAGTGGCTGGGACATGGGCGGTACAGCTTTAATATGAGCAATCCTGCTCTGCCGGAGGAAGTGGAGCAGAGCTAGCGCCATTCTTGGCCTCGCCTCAGGCGCCAGGCCTGGGCAGTGGCTCCACCTCAGTCCACCCGGCCCCCGGGTCCCGTGGTCTGGTTCAGTGGCACCCCTTAGCTGTCACCACCTGCACCTCCGTCTCAAGCCAGCATTTATAGGCAGTCCCTTCTGTCCCATGCCAAGAGCTGACATCCCTAACGCTTCACAGCCCTCCTGGGGGAAGGTACCCCTAGTTATCCTCAAAGGAAGTGGGGCCCCTGGCTGCTCAGGAACCCTCATCCCCGTGCCCTCTCAGAGCACAGGTTCTCAGGTGGGAGTCGCCCAGGCTCCCCGGCAGGTTACCGTGGACCTCACTTCCTGCCTGTTCTCTGTTACCAGCGGCGCCCGGAGCTCGGCTCTCCTTCTTTTTCTCTACATTATTTTCAGTCGGATTTTCTTCACTGACGTCGCCCTTGCTCTTTCCCACCGTTTCGGCTTGCCTGTGTCCTGCCCTTCTGATGCTGTGGCTGGCCCAGCCTCGGGTTTTGTGAGGCTGCCTGGAAATCCCCTGGATTTCGCAGATTTCTGTGGGATTTTTCGCCTCGCTCCCTAGGGCTACAGTTTCTGCCCAGTTTTGTGGCAAGTTCCAGTAAGCTGCAGCCTCATTCTTTTGTGCTCACCGCAGTGCACCTTTGCTTCGTGCTGTCTAGTGGTAGAAAGGTGAGATGTGCCCTGACTGCACCCCTCAAAGGGAGATCATGCTAAAATAAATACTTCACAAATAGTTAGGTGTCCTAAGGCATGTTCTCTGGTTTTTAAAAAAGTCCTAGGAAAGACGTTTTTATAAAATGCTCAACAGTCTGTCTTGTTCTCATTTGCACACCTGGTTGCTGGAAGTGGTAGACGCCTGTGTCTTAGGCTCAGGGCTGCCATCTTGATTCCATAGGGCCTAACAAGTCCCACTTTGCAGAGGAAAACAGTGATGTGTGTTGAAAATAGATGGCGCGTGAGGCCTCGGGGACCATTTGGCCTGACAGCCCCCGCTGAGGACAGGGAGGCCCGGGAGGTGGAGAGGGAGAGGCGACATGGAAGTTGATTTCATTTCCCAGCTGTCCATGGAGCTTTCCAGTAGTTGGTGAAGATGGAACATGGCTTCCTGTCTTTCCCGTGAAAGGTTCCCGTCACAGAGCAGTCCATGAGCAGCGGTTTTCAGTGGGGCCACATGGAGGTCCCGAAGCTCTTCTGCCAGCACTGTGGAGGGGAGGCGGGTGACATGGAAGAGGTCATGTGGACTGCCCTTGCTTCAGTAATTACTGAGCACACATATTATCCATCTTATGGACACCAAGACGAATAAGGAACAGCACTTGTCTACCTCTGGCAGGGATACAGGCTTAAGAAATAAAGGTGTGTGATGCTACATTTAAGCAAGTTCTTGAGGTCACCTGGGGACACCCATGCAGCTGGCGTCACACTGAGCTGAATCTTCCTTGAATGGGAAGGGCTTAGAGGGCAGGTGGACATAGAGAGGACAGTGCTTCAGGGCGGGTGGCACCTTTGGAACCTGCAGACCAAAAGCCCAGTCAGGCCGCAATGGGTTAGGGAGGGTCCTGCGTGCCTGGCCAGGGGGCCTGGGCTTCCTCCTCAAGGCTGGGGGGAACCCGTGGTTTTCTTCAGGGGAGTGAAAAAATGGAAGTGGTTTTTTTGGAAGGATCACTCCCGAATTCATCACGAGGCCAGGCTTTGTATCTGCTGTGGGGATGGTGCTCTGGGAATTTATCTGTCATTGGACAAAGGGCAGTTCCTGTGCCAGAAACCTGCTTCCGGGTCTCACATGGCTTGTGTCATGATATTAAGGAGGAGGGAGACCCCCACTGAGAATGATTATTGTATTATTCTGCGCATCTGAGATGCTAATAAAAGGAATTTTTATTATTATAGTAAAACATTTCAGTTAGATACATTAACTGTATTAGAACTTCAGTGAAGATACTTTTCTTAAATTCCATTTTTTTCTCTGCAGTATTATCATGAGAGGTACTCCTAATAAACGTTAGCTTTTTATTTTGAAATGATTTTAAACTTTACCTGAACAATACAAAAATAGTACCGAAGACTCCCATATGTCCTTCACCCAGACTCATCAATAGCTAATGTGTGGCCACATTTGTGCTCTCACTCTGTCTACACTAAGACACGTTTTTGTGAACCATTTGAGAGTTGGTTGTAGACATCATGCTCCCTTGCCTCTAAATGCATCAGTGTATATTTCCTTAGAACTAGGACATCCACTTCACTTCTGTAACCACAGCACGGGTATCAAAATTAGGAGATTTAACATTAATACAATACCTTTTTTTTTTTTTTGGAGACAGAGTCTCGCTCTGTCTCCCAGGCTGAAATGCAGCGATGCGATCTCAGCTCACTGCAGCCGAGTAGCTGGGACTACAGACACACACCACCATGCCTGACTAATTTTTTTTTTTTTTTTTGAGACGGAGTCTAGCTCTGTCGCCCAGGCTGGAGTGCAGTGGCCAGATCTCAGCTCACTGCAAGCTCCGCCTCCCGGGTTTACGCCATTCTCCTGCCTCAGCCTCCCGAGTAGCTGGGACTACAGACGCCCGCCACCTCGCCCGGCTAGTTTTTTGTATTTTTTTAGTAGAGACGGGGTTTCACCGTGTTAGCCAGGATGGTCTCGATCTCCTGACCTCGTGATCCGCCCGTCTCGGCCTCCCAAAGTGCTGGGATTACAGGCTTGAGCCACCGCGCCCGGCCTGCCTGACTAATTTTTGTATGTTTAGTAGAGATGGGATTTCACCATGTTGGCCAGGCTAGTCTCAAACTCCCGACCTCAAGCGATCCACCCACCTCCCAAAGTGCTGGGATTACAGGTGTGAGCCACCGCATCTGTCCACCATTTTGTAATCAACAAACCTTACTCAGATTTTACCAAGAGTCTCAATAATAATATAATGAAATAATAGCAGTAACAATAATAATAAATAATGATATTGGTGTAACTCTGGTCAGTAGTCCAATCCAGGATCAACCATGACATTTAACTTCCATTTCTCTCTACACTAGAACAGTTGCTCAGCCGACCTTTTTTGTCATGACCTTGGCCTGGCATTGACTTTGTAGAACACCCACACTCAGAGTTCCTTTGAGGTTTTGTGTTTGGCAGCAACAGCAGAGAAGTGATCGTGAATCCTTCCTTCTCAGTGCATCTGTGATGTTAACTCTGGTCACTAGTTAAGGTGAGGTCTGCTTCTATATAGGCACCCTTTTCCCCTTGGTAATTTATAAGTAAATTCTAGGAATGTTCTTTGAAACTGTACAAATATCCTGGTTTTTTTTTGGGGGGGGGGTTTCAGACAGAGTCTCGCTCCGTCACCCAGGCTAGAGTGCAATGGCACAAGCTCAGCTCACTGCAACCTCCTCCCTTCGGGTTCAAATGGTTCCCCTGCCTCAGCCTCCTGAGTAGCTGGAATTACAGGCACCTGCCACCACGCCCAGCTAATTTTTTTGTATTTTTAGTAGAGACGGATTTTCACTATGTTGGCCAGGCTGGTCTGAAACTCCCAACCTTAAGTAATCTGCCCACCTTGACCTCCCAAGGTGTTGGGATTACAGGCGTGAGCCACCATGCCTGGCCCAAATATACTGTTCTTATCAAAACTCACACTCTAGTTTTCACACACCAATAGACTTAAGCAATAAATATGTAAAGGAGAAAGCTGCTCAATCTTTTGACTTTCTAAATACTATGATTGAAATAAAATAGGGCCGGGCACGGTGGCTCATGCCTGTAATCCCAGCACTTTGGGAGGCCCAGGCGGGCAGATCACTTGAGTCCAAGAGTTTGAGAGACAAGCCTAGGCAACATGGTGAAACTCTGTCTCTACAAAAAATATACCAGGTGTGGTGGCTCCCACCTGAAATAGCAGCTCCCTGAGCTTGGGAGCTTGGGAGGCAGCGTGGGCGGCAGAGTAACACCCTGTCTCAAAACAAACAAACAAACAAACAAACAAAAAAAGAAAAGAAAATGTATGTAAGTTCTGTGTAGCTAGGTGGGGTAGGCTGGAGTCAAAACAAGCAGGCATATCTATGAAAGCTGAATATAATAGACTGTACATACTGAAGACTTTTATTTTTGTTAATAAAAATCAAACGATGGTTGTTTTACATCTACTCTTCAGGTATCTATAAAATCAGTTGATATTCCTTATGGTTAATAGCACAGGCTGCCCTGTAAAAATACCTGATAAATTAAAAAAAAAAAAAAATGGAGATGGTGATTCTGCTTTCACATAATAAAAAATGCATCATTTCATGCTCTTGATAATAAAAGCACACGGAGGACCAGCCACAACAGCGACCTCTCAAACTCACCAGCACACCAAGAAATGGGGGCTTGAGCCACATGACCATTTTTATCTAAAGTGTTTTTTCTTATAGAAACTGAATTAAAAGTTCACAAAGCAATTAAGGCAACTTTTTTTGGTTTTTAAAATTTTTGATGGATGTGCAATAGTTGCACATGTTTATAGGGTACATGTGATATTTTGATACAAGCGTACAGTAAGTTATCAAATGAGAGTAATTGGAATATCCGTCACCTCAAACCTTTATCATTCCTTTGTGTTAGGAATATTCTAATTCCGGTCCTCTAGGTATTTTGAAATGTACAATACGTTATTAAGTTACAGTTGCCCCATGCTGCTACTGAATCCTGTGTCTTGTTCCTTCTGTGTGTCTTGTACTTTTGTATCCATTAATCATTCTCTCTTCACCCACCTCCCCACTATTCTTCCCAGCCTCTGGTAAGCATCATTCTATTCTCGACCTCCATGAGGTCCACTCTGTAGCTCCCACATAGGAGTGAGAACCTGCGATACTTGTCTTTCTGTGCTTGGCTTATTTCCCTTATGTTCTGTCCATGTTGCTGCAAATGACAGGATTTCATTTTTTTTTCACAGCTGAATAATATTCCATAGTGTATTTGTGTACCTTTTTTTCTATTATTATTTCTTGGATAGGATGTCATTGAAACTTCAAATCCTTTGAAAATGTGAGGCTGAACAAAAAAGATTTTTGTTTCCAAAGTCTGCCTCCAGTTTGGATGTGTTGGAAGTTTGTTGCTTGGTGTACCCAAAGGAGAAGCCCATCTCTGAGGGCACTTGCCCTTTTCAGATGAATGTGGCATTAAACATACCTTAAGTATTAGAGCATTTTGTTCTTATCGTTGCTAGTTTTATGTAACTGAGAGAAAATATTTTGAACGTCTCAGCACTCTCAGGAATCAGTAGAAGGAGCAGAGTGAGGAGGCTCTTCTTATGCCAAATTAAGACTTAAATGAGTCAACACGTGTGGTTTGTGAGAAAAGCACAGTAGGTTTTAAGACGCAGAATAATGAAGTTGTTCTTGAGAAGGTTCCTTGGAAACACTGGCTTTTTTATTTTTCAGTTTCGCATGAGAATGTCATCCATGAAGGTGTGGGGGCTTTTTTCACCTTTAAAATAATCCCATACTTTTTTTATCCTGTCGTCTTCGTGGCATAAATTGAATTAAATCAAATCAACTGTATGCATAATATTCTCACTACACAAAGCAATTCCATTTTTAATTTGTGTTTGTATTTGTTTGGATAGGAAATATTTGTGGATGGCATAAAATCCAAAAGACATAAAGGAGCAGGGAGGGAAGAGGCTGCTCCTGCCCAGCCCCCCGGGGCCCCCAGACACAGCCAGTATGGTTCAACAGAATGGTGGGCCTTACACTGACTTCGAGTCCCTGAAGGGCGATCTTCTCAACATACTTTTATCTTGTAGTGAAGAGAATCTGTTATAAAATGTTACCGTAGTTGATCTTGTTCGTATGGGGCAAATACTAACCTGAATCACCAAGTAAATGTTTTCCAAGTGAAATTTAGCAATAGAGTAAATTAGATGGAAATTGTTTGGGTGCTGAGACCAAATGCCTGAGTACTTAATTGCAAAAATATGGAATGATTTTATCAGACAACCATGGAATACTGGTGTTTTAAAGCGTAGAAGCTGCAGACTTCCTCACTGAGGGAGATCATAAATTAAACAGTTAAGCCTGGCAGGACGTTTGGAGGGCATTTGACATGGGTTCAGCGTGGCTAATAACCTGGGATAGCATTTGGTACTTTTCAGGTCCTTGCTACATGTCATCTTTCTCACACGAGTTTCCTGTTCAATCTGTACCCAACCTGTATTCTTCCTTTTGGCTTTAAGACATTCTGTCCCTCCCATACCCATTTGTATTTTACAGGCCCAGTTTGATATTTCTGCCCAGGAAGAAATCCCTGACTTCCCTCCCGTATGCCATGCTTGCACACTTGCACTCTGTGGCCCCTTATGCTTGCACACTTGCTCTCTGTGTGCCTTTACCTTTGCGTGCTTACTCTCTGTGCACCCTTAGCTTGTACACCTGTTCTCTGTGCCCTCTTATGCTTGCACACTTGCACTCTAGGCACCCTTATGCTTGCACATTTGCTCTCTGTGCCTTTACACTTGTATGCTTACAGACCTGCTCTGTGCACATTTACACTTGCACACTTGCCTCTCTGAGCACCTTTATGCTTGTACACTTGCCACTGTGCAGCCTTATGCTTGCACACTTGCCTCTCTGAGCACCCTTATGCTTGCACACTTGTCGCTGAGCACCCTTATGCTTGCACAGTTGTTCTCTGTGCACCTTATGCTTGCTCTCAGTGCTTGCGTGCCTGTGATGTATGCATCCTTTCACTTGCATGCTTGTACTCTCTGAGCCCTTGTGCTTGCACACTTGTGCTCTCCATGCCTTTGGCCTTGCACACTTGCTCTCTGTGCACCCTTAGCTCGCACACTTACGTTCTGTGTGCTCTTGCACTTGCACACTTGCTCTGTGTGTTTCCTTCGTTTGCACAGTTGCACGCTGTGCATCCTTGCGCTCGCACGCTTGCTGTCTGTGCACCCTTACACTTCCATGCTTGCTGTCTATGCACCCTTACTTTTGCATGCTCCTTCCCGCCAGGTCTTGCTCTTACCATCTTCAAAACCCTGCCTTGCCTGCTTTTTTATCCTTCCTCCACCTGAAACACTAAGATTTCCACGAACACAGTTTGCATGCTGTATAGGTGTCCTTATTTAAATATTGATTTGCCAAAGATTAGTCTTGAGCACTTAGTAAGTTCTTAGTAAGACCAAAATAACTAAAGAAACAAGTTATTTGCCCCCTTTTAAGTCCCTCCAATTAGCAAGGCTAGACTTATTTAGAAAGCGCATTTATGTGTCATATTTGAAATTTTTTATGCCTGCCCTTTGCTTCTTGAAGCTCACAGTATGATGAGTCATGTAGAGTTTTCCACTAAACATGCCTTTGCTGGGGATAGGAACTTGACACGGCATTTGGCATATGGTTATGCTAAGTAAACGTACATAAAGCCACGTTATTTATCAAAACCGTACTCAGGACCATGAGTTACGCAAAGAAAGTGTTAGTTATGACCTCTGGCCTCAAAAGCCTTACCACTTAGTGAAGAAAAGGATGTCTGTAATATATAATGTATAGGCCGGCATGGTGGCTCACATCTGTAATTCCAGCACTTTGGGAGGCTGAGGCGGGAGGATCACCTGAGGTCAGGAGTTCGAGACCAGCCTGACCAACATGGAGAAACCCCGTCTCTACTAAAATTTAACGACGTGGTGGTGCATGCCGGTAATCCCGGCTACTCAGGCAGCTGAGGCAGGAGAATCGCTTGAACCCAGGAGGCGGAGGTTGATGTGAGCGGAGATCACGCCACTGCTCTCCAGCCTGGGCAACAACAGTGAAACTCCGTCTAAAAAAAAAACTATATATATAATGTGCAATATAAAATTAACGAAGAAGAATGCATCATGTAGTTTAATGTGGTATAGACTAGACATTCTGTAACCGTTCAGAAAAGAAGATTACTAAGGACTGTTGTGCTCAGACAAAAGTCTTCATTGTCGCACTTCATACACCAGGGCTTCCTGGGAAGGTAAAATTGTCATCGGCAGAGCCTGGTCAGGAAACAGTATCCCCATCACAAAATCAAGGCCATTCCTAGCGTAGCGGCATCAGCTTCTCAGGTCTGGGGCACAGTAAGCTTTGGCCAGAGCTCAAGAATGAGCCCTTGGTCTACAAACTTGTTCCATGATGTTCAGAAAAATGGAGAAGCATCATCTTTTAGCTGAAAGTGGAGCCACAGTTGTGGCAGTTCGTTTATTACACAAGCACGTAATTACTTAGTGTTTAAAGAAACGTTGGTAAAGAATATGTTCAGACAAATTGAAGTCTGTATTTTTTTATTTCATGAAGCACATAAGTTTATGGCAAAAAGATAAACAAATGTTGGTTGCTTCATTCATTTCCATTTCCATTTCCTCTTCCCAAGTGGAGGTAAAATGATTCTTACCACAATCTTGCTTATCCTACCTATATCTACACACATGTCTAAAATACACACACAGGCACACACACGCAGGCACACATACACACAGGCACACACACATGCACACACACGCACACACAGGCACACACACATGCGCACACACACAGGCACACACATGCACACATGCACACACACAGGCGCACACACACACACATGCACACACACGCACACACACACAGGCACACATGCACACACACATGCACACACAGGCACACACATGCACACACAGGCACACACATGCACACACGCACACACGCACACACAGGCACACACACATGCACACACACAGGTACACACACATGCACACACACAGGTACACACACACATGCACACACACAGGCAGAGGCCGAATCATGCACAAAATATCTAAATGATGAACATTTTTAAAAAAATATTACCAAATAGTGATGGGATATGGCAGTGTTATTTTTGAAAAATATGTAACACGACTTTAATATTTTTATAGTTTTCAGAATTAGAACCATATGAAGGGAAAATGTTTTAATTAGATAATTCAACTTTTTATGTGTCTGTAGTGGTGTACTATAAAAGCAAATTATAAAGCATTATTAAGTATTTATAACAATTTTTAATATCTACATTATGAATTTAACTAAAATAAAGTGTGAGTTGTACATTTTTTAATTGAGTTGTTTCAATAGCTGGAAGCATCGTGAAGCATTATATTAATTTTTGAACTATTTTAATTCAAACCGAGTATGATTTGAAAATAAATAAATAATTTAAAAACAAAAATAAAAATATTACCAAATATTAAACTTAGCTCAATGATTATTCTTCAGAAACATCTGAAAGGAATGATATTTTCATAGCAAAACCTTTTAGAGTCATCTCTGAAAAAAGGAAAAAGGGAAAACATATTTTCTCTTAATTTTCCTCCCTACTGCCACCACCCACGTGAGAATCATATGAGTTTGACCACCCATTATTCTTGATTGTTTCTAGAGCTGTCTATGCAACCTCAGCCAAACGAGTAATTTTTAACCAGAGTGTTTGTAGAAAAATGACAGTTGTTATTTGAGTTTTCATTTTTATTAAAAATAATGTTACAGATTTTATGGAATTATTATCAGGCTGCATTTTTTTTTAATCCACAGGAAGGTACCATTACCCTAAAGAATACCTTTTGAATTATTGGGAGGTTCCTATCTCCACTTTCTCAAGCTTAAATAATCTCCTTAAATAATCTAAATTTTAGATGTTATGTAAGTGTTCTAATACTTTACATATTGAATGATGATATATCATTTTAAATTTAAGCTTTTTAAAATAGTTCTTAAGGTGTTATATGTTTACTTTTTTGTTAAATCACATGGCATCAGCTGACATCTTTAATTGCTTGAAAGAATTAAGCCAATAAATATTATCATGGCCAGGCACGGAGGCTCACGCCTGTAATCCCAGCGCTCTGGGAGGCCAAGGCAGGTGAATCACCTGAGGTCGGGAATTTGAGACCAGCCCGGCCAACATGATCAAACCCCATCTCTACTAAAAAAAATACAAAAAATTAGCCAGGCGTGGTGGCAGGCACCTGTCATCTCATCCCAGTTACTCGGGAGGCTGAGGCAGGAGAATCGCTTGAACCTGGGAGGCAGAGGTTGCAGTGAGCCGAAATCGTGCCACTGCTCTCCAGCCCAGGCAACAAGAGCGAAACTCCGTTAAAAAAAAAAAAAAAGATTGTCATTAATGTTTCTTATTTCTTTGGTTAAAATGTTATAATGAGTAGTATGTTATATCATCATGTGAATTTTCATAACTTATAGGAAGTAAATGTATTTCAAATTAACCATTATCAGTTTTATCTGAACAGGCATTTCATTTTTTTTCTAAATGATGACCTGATATGTGTCAGGAACTACGTTCAGCATGGGGAATACTAAGCTGAATTGTGTATACCCACGGGAGTTCTCGCAGGGCTCACAGAGTTTAAACCCCTAGGACACACCATCGTGTTGGCAAGGGGAAGGTGCACACAGCCCTCTGGGAGAAACAGTGGTGCTATCCCAGGGAACGTGAGGGGTGGCCCGGCCTTTGAAGAATGGGTGAGTTCAGCAGGTAGACCAGGGACAGTGGCAAGTGCAGTGCGGCCAGCAGAGCCCTGTGTGCACATATTTTTGTTTGTTTGTTTGTTTTGAGATGGAGTCGCACTCTGTCACCCAGGTGGGAGTGCAGTGGTGCGATCTCAGCTCACTGCAACCTCCACCTTCTGGGTTCAAGTGATTTTCCTGCCTCAGCCTCCACAGTAGCTGGAATTAGAGGTGTGTGACACCACGCCTGGCTAATTTTTTTTTTTTTAGTAGTAGAGATTAGGTTTCGCCATGTTGGCCAGTCTGGTCTCGAACTCCTGACCTCAGGTGATCTACCCGCCTCAGCCTCCCAAAGTGATGGGATTACAGGTGCCCCGCCCCTGTGTGCAAATTAGGACACTGCAGAGGTACTCCTTCTCAGAAGTCCCCCACATCATACAAATCATTTCAAGAGCATCTAGCCCTACAGGAAGATCTTGGAGAAACATTCTTAGACATTTTTATTACACTTGCTCCAGTGTAAAATTTTATGGTATGAATACAGTGTGAATAGTATAGCAGAAATAAATAAAAACACCAGGACAGATAATAGAAAAGAGTTGTAAGAAATTCAGGAAATGTATATGCTTCAATAAAAAGAATGCTTTAACTTATCCTAGTTGATTTTATTGAAGGTAAATTTGAAATTCCATACTTAGTATTTAAGTCAAATTACCACTCATGCTTCTCTTGTGGTTCTCTTTACTGAGAAATTCAGGAGAGTGCATCTTTGCACGTTTCTCACTTCAATTCCATGCCCATCAGTTTGCCCCAGTATTATCCTGTTCCAGGTGATCATAGGGCCAAGTAGAATTGATGTCTCCATTGTATTTTGACCAAGCCTCCCCATCTGTGCTCTTACGGTGGCTTTGCCTTGAATCTTAGCATTTCAGCTGGAAGCGCACTTAGGTGTGTCTGATCCAAGACTTCCTCTGCAGATGAGCAGGGCATTAGCGCAGCGCTCTGCGAGACTTGTCCAGGGTCGTCCAGATGTGCTGACCTGGAGGCAAAGCCAGGACTAGAACCGAGTCTCCCGATTCCTCATCCAGTTCTCTTCTTGTCCCTTCTATTCATGCAGGGCACAGGTCTGCATTTATACAGCGGAGTTTCATTATCTATTAGGTTGAACTATTAAAAATTGCCAATATTTGGCCAATTTTGAGCTGTGATATGGCGGTTTCTTTCTTTTTTTTTTTTTTTTGAG
>NW_012114655.1:2581058-2584520 GCF_000951035.1 Colobus angolensis palliatus | reverse complement strand
TAGCCAGGATGGTCTCGATCTCCTGACCTCATGATCTGCCTACCTCGGCCTCCCAAAGTGCTGGGATTACAGGTGTGAGCCACCACACTGGGCCTATGGTATGGCGGTTTCATACGGTTAAACTTGATAGATTACATGTCACCTGTTGGTCTCTCATTACAGTCCCTTACATCCCTGTCCTGGGAGGACAGCCTTGCCATCGAGTGGTAGGTATGCTCCCTGAGGACAGAGGCACCATCACAGTGGGCCCAGCCCTGCCCTTCTATGCTACAGGCTCAGCTCTGCACCTGCCTTTGTGCTTCAGTCTCAGCAGTGACACCTGCTGTATCCCTCACTTCCCACTGTCATCTCTACTGGAAGCCTTCCCTGACCTCTGAGATGAGAGGCGGCCAGTTCTCCCAAAGACACACAGCCCCCGGGTTGTCCAGCACCACAGTGTCCCCTTACCAGGGTGTGCACGCATCATGTCCACTTCCTACCCATAGTTACCCGTTTTTTGTGGCTAAGCACATAACATGCTCACTTACCTACAATCGCAACAACTAGAAGTTAGAGCAGTCTGTTTAAAAGGCTGTGTGTAAATCCCTCTGAAAGATTCCTGCTTTCTGTTGGAGCAGGAGATAAACAGGATGACACACTACATAACCAGTCTCTGAAGTGGTCCCCATGATAGGCTTGGTATTGTTTCTTAAGGCTCTTTTTTGAAAAGAGAGGAAACAAAATAGTACCAAAAATCTCATAATAGGCCAGATGCAGTGGCTCTTCCCTTTAATCCCAGCACTTGGGGAGTCCGAGGTTGGAGGAATGCTTGAGTGCAGGAGTTCAAGACCAGCCTGGGCAAAATTGTGAGACCCCATCTCTACAAAACATGTTGTATAAAAGTAAAAAAAATAGCCGGGCATGGTGTTGCACGCCTGTGGTCCCAGCTTCTCGGGAAGCCGAGGCAGGTGGATCACCTGAGCCCAGGCAGTCGAGACTGTAATGACCTCTGATTGCAGCACTGTGCTCCAGCCTAATGACAGAGGAAGACCTTGTCTCAAAAGAAAAATCTCACGATAGTTTTAGACATATGATTATATAAAAACAATCGCATCTGAGTAATTGTGGTGACTAAAGTTCCTTAACATCATGGTTAAGAGTGCGGGCTTTGCAGTTGGTCTCACTGCTGCCCCTCCTGTTTGTATAACCTTGGTTGAGTTAATTAGTATCTGTGTGTTCAGTTTCCTCATCTGTAAAATGGGGATAATAATAAGAATGCCTAGCACATGAAGCTTTTTGGGGAAATTAAACACAATAATACATCTGAAGTGCCGGGCCCTGTGCCTGGCACGCCTTAAACATTCAGTCAATGTGAGATGTCATCCTGGTCACCCTTTACCACGTGTCATGTTACGTGTGTGTGCTGCCTTTTCAGGCGATGCCGAGTGCTGAAGCCACGCACGGGGCCCAGTTTGACTCAGCACTTCTTGGTGTGGCCGAAGAACAAGCCTGGCTCTGAATTAAGAGCCAGGCTGTGGTGTTTGCAGAGAACTTTCTCTGCCTTCTGTCACTTTTCAAGGCTTGGCATTGCATGGGAAGAGTCAATAAATACTGTATTCTGCAGAAAATATTGTGGTCTGAAATACTGTAGACTAAAATATAAAGAAAAACCAAATTGGGATTTTAAAATGCATGAGAGCCCATCCAAAAGAGCTACCGACGCCTTGGCTTTCCTCTTTTTTGGTGAAATTGATAAATTGGCTTGAAAATTGGCTTGATACCAATGAAAATGGCGACCACTGCTTGAACAGCGCTTCATGCCAGGAACTGCCCTCAGCTGTATATCCCCGCAGCAGTCTTACGGGTGGGGAATGGTGGCCTCATTTCGTATGTGAGAAAACAGAAGCCCAAAGAACATAATTGACTTGTCCTGAGTCCTAGAGCTGGGTAGAGGATGGTTCAGAATTTGAGCCCAGGCAGCCTGACCCCAGAGCCTGTCCCCCTATGTACTGCGAGGTGACCTTTCTGGGTTTAAGACTCACAGGTCCAGGTTATATGCCGAATCAGCCTTGTTGCAGCTACAAGCTTGGTCTGGTCACTTCAACATCCCTCATTTTGATTTTTGTTTGCAGAGTTTAGGTCAATAGACATCGCGAGTATATTTCTATGTCTTATTGAGGAAATAATCAGTCCATGAATGCCTATAGCTCACTACATGAGCCGTCTATCTGGAGATGGGCCAGGCTCACACAGCCCAGGCCATCCTTCAGTTCTACACCTGATGGACAGCAGCTCTTCCTGCAGCAGAGGCTGAGTGGCCATTGCTTGGCTCAGCCCAGTGTGAGGCAGACAGTCCTCCTGAATCTCCCCTTGACTAATGGCTTCCTTCTAATTCCTGATTCACTGAAGACAGTCTTTCTGTCTTACAGGAATTACTCTGTGGCATTTCCCAGTCTTAGCAAGGGGTCCTGGGTGGCCCTGATGAAAGCGCTGTGTTCTGGAGAACTGAGAACCAACTGTGAACCCTCGCTTTGAGGGCCAGATGGCGGCCAGGAAGGTTTGCTCCAGAGCCCACACCTTGCCCATATGCACGCATTGGGAGGACATTTTTTTTTTTTTTTTGAGACGGAGTCTCACTCTGTCGCCCAGGCTGGAGTGCAGTGGCGCGATCTGGGCTCACTGCAGGCTCCACCTCCCAGGTTCATGCCATTCTACCGCCTCAGCCTCCCGAGTAGCTGGGACTACAGGCGTCCGCCACCATGCCCAGCTAATTTTTTGTATTATTATTTTTTAGTAGAGACGGGGTTTCACCGTGTTAGCCAGGATGGTCTCGATCTCCTGACCTCGTGATCCACCCGCCTCGGCCTCCCAAAGTGCTGGGATTACAGGCGTGAGCCACCGCGCCGGGAGGAAATATTTTTAAACCATTGGTTTAGGTAACCATTGAATACTTAGCTTTGCAGTACTTACTCCTCTGAGGTTTTACACGGATGATCTCATTTAATCCAGACACATGCACGCCCCCGTGTAGTAGCCATCATGGCGGTCCCCTGACGGGGTAAATACGTGGCACGTGTCACACAGCATGTGCAGCAGGGCTGGGACTTGCTGCCAGAGCCTACACTCTGAGCCACAATGTCTAGGCCCTACCTCACCCAAAAAGATTCCTCTAAGTCTGTGTCAGATTAGAAATGAAGAGGGGACAAAGAGAAGTACCATGGACAGCAAGAAAAGAGGAAGACGCACATCAGAACTCAAAAAGCAAGTCCCTCGAGGCATTCTGTGTGGGGGCAAATTCCCAGGGGTTCCCTGTGTCTACAACACAAATGCAGTGACTGACACGAGATCCTGGGTCCTCAAGGAGAGAGAAGAGGTGAAATTCCAGTGTTTTCATGTCGTAAGAAGGCAGAGATGTATGGAATGCTTCAGGAAGATTTCCATTCAAGAGTTTATGTGGGGGCCGGGCACGGTGGCTCACGCGTC
>NW_012114655.1:2578677-2580422 GCF_000951035.1 Colobus angolensis palliatus | reverse complement strand
TGGGAGGCTGAGGCAGGAAAATCACTTGAACCCGGGAGGCGGAGGTTGCAGTGAGCCGTGATTGCACCATTGCACTCCAGCCTGGGCAACAGAGCCAGATCCTGTCTCAAAAAAAAAAAAAAAAAGAATTTACAACTTGCAAATGTAACAGTCTTCTCTTCATCCTTGGACTTTGTCAAAAACTTTAAAATTGTGTTTTTGGAAACGTACTTCCCTTCACGACTAAGACTTGTTACTGGATTGTGTGCTATGGGTCACTTTCCAACTGTCAAGCTTCTCTACCCTTCAAGCTGATAGTCATTTGTGCTTTCCAAGAGGTCATCCCAAGAATGGAACCAAAAAAATCAATACATCATAAAGCATGAAGGTTGTAGTATCAATGTAAAAGCCATGTTAAGTTTCGTCAACATTAGAATCAGAAGGACAGATACATTTCTTTCCCCTTTTCTATCCCTCGGTCCTCTTTAAAAACATTAATATATGATATGTATGAGTAAGTGAAGAGTCTGTTAGTGTAATTTTATAGATGGTGGGAGAGAGATGGGAGATGGTGGGCTTTGACCAAGTTTTCAGCACATTATTGGTAGAACCAAGACTGGAAGCTACATCTCTTTATTCCAGGACCAGTATCATTACTACTCATGTGTCAGATGACACTGAATTTGGTGAGAATTTCTCACTTCTAAGGGATATAATGAACCATACAAAAAAATCACATTCAGCTCCCTGTGTTACTCTAGCTGACCTGCTTTAGGAACTCTGCCAGTGCTGAACCTGCATGCTCTTTGAAGGCCTCCTAACAGGTATTTAGATGATTGGTTAAGCTTTAGAGTGCTGTGTCCAGAATACAGCAAGTACGTGCTACTTGACATGAGAATGTAATTCAAGGCATGTAAACAGAGATACATTGATCTTCTAAGCAATATCTTCATTTGAGCAGGACAGTTGGCATGTGGATGAAAAGAGACTTCACATCTTAACAATTACAAGATAACTTTTCCTTTTGCCTGTAATGTCATTAGCACTCTTGAAGTATTTTGCTGGATCCCTTTCTTCATGCTCTTCTTAGCAAGTTGTTTAGTCAAAATCAAGTAGGTAAACTAGATGGGCATATATATATGTTAAAGGTTGTTTGGGATTTCCACCTACCTGGAAGAGCAGACCCTCGCCTAGCATTTATTACATCTTAAGAGCTGGAGACATATGAGCTCCTGGGATCTTCATGACACCCCCATCAGGAGGTGTCCCTGCCTTACAGCGTCCCTGCCTTACAGATGAGAAAAAGGTAGTGCAGAGGTGAAGATCACCCAACTAGCCAGTGATGGGTTGAGGTTTGGAGTCCCAGAGGCTGGTTCCAGAGTCTATGCCCTTCACCCCTCACTGGGCTGCCCCTGGGTACAGAATCAGCACCTTCCCACCAGCTCGTATTGTGCCTGAGATTCCATGGCATCACTCGCTCTCCCCTGCAAGTTACCATGTCGCCTCCAGACATGTGCGGTTTGGAGAGGGACTCTCATACTTACCCATTACATATGTATGGTGAAGAGTGACTGTTGAGGCAGGGAGGGAGAGCTGTTCAATTTCCTGCCTTAAGAGTTGAAAAGTTTTGGCCGGGCGCGTTGGCTCAAGCCTGTAATCCCCGCACTTCGGGAGGCCGAGACGGGTGGATCACAAGGTCAGGAGATCAAGACCATCCTGGCTAACATGGTGAAACCCCGTCTCTACTAAAAAATACAAAAACTAGC
>NW_012114655.1:2567250-2578602 GCF_000951035.1 Colobus angolensis palliatus | reverse complement strand
CGGCCACTGCACTCCAGCCTGGGCGACAGAGCGAGACTCCGTCTCAAAAAAAAAAAAAAAGAGCTGAAAAGTTTTTCATTTGACCACTAGTAATTTTCACCCTTGGAACAGACAACCATAGTTGAAGATCAGAGAAGGGTTAAATTCTCAGGAACATCTGAACCATGACCCACCCATTCATGGTTTTATAGGTAAGGTTACTTGTGTGCTAGGTTAAGTCCCATTTACTCCTGCTATTTTTAGTTATTTCTTCAAAAATGGTGTCAGCTGCAGGCTGAGTGAGCAGCCCCTAGGTCCCCATTCAAGTTTCCAGAGCCTGGAGTAACCTCTGTAAAGGCCGCATGATGTTACAGAGAAACACCACAAAGAGAGTCTTAGCTTTTCCTCCTCTCACTGGTATTAGTGATGAAAGCTTGGGAAATGTGACTCAGTATCTGGGGCTTTAGTTGCATCGTCTGTATAAATGAATGCTAAGCAAGGTGATCTCTGAAGGGCCATGCAGGCTCTGAGAACCAGTAGAATTATGACAAAGGTGTTATGGGGTCAGTGTAGTGGGTGCATTGATGAAACCTTGCATAGAAAACAAAAATCCCCTTTTTCAAGAACCCATTTTTATCAGTTCCCATCTTGGGTTGGGAGATACATTCCAGGAAGAATTTTATAGATAGTAACCTTGTCTATAAAACCATGAGTGGGTCATGGTTCAGATGTTCCAGAGAATTTAACCCTTCTCTGATCTTCAGCAATGGTTGTTTGTTTCAAGGGTGAAAATTACTAGTGATCAAATGAAAAACTTTTCAACTCTGAAGGCAGGAAATGGAATGACTGCTCTCCCACCCTGCCTCAACAGTCACTCTTCAAACACATTTCAGGAAGAATGTATCTCCCAATCCATGATGGGAACTGATAAAAATGGGTTCTTGACAAAGGGGTTGTGGAAACTGAGAAGAGCCAGAGACAGCACGTAGAGGTGAGGAAGGGCCGACTCTTCCTGGCCCAGCAACAATGGCATTCGTAGAGTGGAGAAAAATACGCTCAATGTGGAGACTGGGCCACATGCTACTGCAAAATGGAAAGCAGGAGACTGCAAGGCGCAGTTACCGTGGAAGCAACATTCTCATGTACCAAATCTGTACCTTGCTGATAGCTTGTCATTGCACCCAAAATGTCCATTGTGAGATTTCTTGTCACCAGTGGCAAATAGGCATTATCTGTACTTATAACTGCACATTACATGTATGTGGTAGCGTAGATGGTGAAGGCAGGATGGAATAGCAGTCATTTGATGGCGTGTATTGAGACTGATGGATAGACTTTCTTACAGACAGGAACCTACTGACTAGAGCTTGTGTGGCAGGGGTTAAACTTCCTGGAGCGGCCTGAAAAGGAGAATGACCTGGAATAATGGGGTGTCCTTTCAGTTCACTCTGACCTAGCTCCAGGATAAGCTTGACCATCCTGCAGACAATCACATCTAATAGTCCCTCGGTTCTTTGGGGAGTGAACATGCAGGTCGATGGGAATGGAAGAATGGGAGTTATTGGCTCATGCACTCATTCAGGTAGAATTTCCTGAACACCTCCCCAAGGCTGGGGGTTAGTCTGGAAACTGGGGGATCACAGTGAACAAGATGCAGTCCCTGACCTGAAGAACACAATTTACCCACCAAACTTTTGCTGAGAGTCCATCATTGTCACTTGAATACTCTTGCAGTTTTATTCGTTCCCTTGCCTCATACTACAAAAGTTTAATTGTGCAGTCATTAACACAAATTAGGATGGAAAATATCAGCCTGGGGTTCCTTTTTCCACTCCTTTGGAGAAGGCTTCTTCAGCTGACTGAGCCAGTAACAGATGTCTGTCGTCATCTGCTGTTGGTTGTGGCATATATCCCATTACACATGCATCATTAGCGCAGTTAGTGCCTTGCTCCAGCTTTTGGCTTTATATTCTGATTGTGTCCTAGGGTCTCAGATGGTTTGCGTTACATTTCTCAGATGTAATACAAATATATCTCTGTGATGAGTTTCCATTTTTAATTTTTTAACCTCTTGTTATGTGCTGTTCCCTAAAATTATTCTGTAGGGACTTGACTGTAATCCCTGAAGTAGAGGCAGTTTTGCATAGTCACCTTCCTGCTGTCTTGTCCAGGGACTTTTCCTGTGTGCTGTGTTTATATATTTGATTCCTAACACATAAGACCTTTTACGGAGCAAATATCCAAGTTTGTTTTTATTATGGCTCTTATATTTTTTAAAAAAAAGATAATTTTTTTGTCAAATGTAAGACATGCCAACTCTTGGTTTTGAATATTTTAAGATCTTCAGAAAATGAACGTTTACAGTTTTGTTGCCAAAACCTCTCTGTCTCTTTAAAATAAAAATATTTCAGCTGTAAATTGGAAGATAAGTCCTCTATCCAAGCAGTTTTTCAAACCTGTTCCAGTCAGCTCCGGTAAAGTGTGGTACAATGGACTGACCCCAAAATGAAAAAGACTTGAGTCCATTGTCAACCAGACACAGTCTCAGCCAATCTGCCTTTGGGTGTTCACGTCTGTAAAATGATTGTATCAATGCCAGCCTTATGGAGTTACACTGAGGAGTGAATTAGATCACAGGCGTGAAAAAGCTTGGTAAGGTGAATAACTCAGTAAATGTGAATTATTATTGTTATGACTGTGGGCCAAGTTCCAGTACTGGAACCAGAAAAGGACTTGAATTACAATGAAAATTAGTCAGAAATGCAGAAGACTTTGACACACACATTTCTGATCACTCCAACCCTAGGAGTCCATTCGTAGGCAAGACTCAAGTCACACTAAAGTATAAATGACTGATAACAGGCTACTAATCTGTTACTCTACCAGATGCCTTTGCATTTAACTGACTGAGAGCCTTGACTACGGATTGAAATTCTGCAAGATAAATTTTAAATATCAACCAGTGAATGAGGATAGTGCTGACCAGAACTACTAGTGTTTCTTACAGCTATTTCAAATTAAGACTTTAAATATAGGGAAAATCTGGTTGTTTTAAATCTACATTTACACTTACAGGCATTGTTTTCAGCATGCACTATCTGTGATAACTGCAAATAAAGCATTCCCCAATTCATAAATACAAATTGGGCTTGGAAACACCAAACCATTAAACTACAGCTGTGAACAACTCTTAAAAGTTCCTTTGTATTACCCAAACCAGAAAGACCAACCTTGGATTGAGAGAGCCTTAATATACACCTTAGAAAATATAGAATTTCTGTATCTTATAATAGATATGCACATTTAATGTGATAGCATTTCTCCTCCCATACACCCCCACAGCCTCAAAAATCTATTATTAAACAGTGCTACATCAAGAATGGAGAAAAAGCAGCATTTTGTAGAGTTAAACATCATATTGCTTCCAAAAAAGAAAAGAGCAGTTGTAGACATTTCCTTAGTTAATTGCATAAATCTTTAAAAACATCATTTTATATAAGGAACAAATTAACAAATTACTGAGCTCTTTGAAGATAAACCTTGTGTCTGTGAGAATTATAAACTACTTTGTGCATTTAATGATTTTATAGACTGAGGAGCTGTATTTGATAGGTATTATGGAAAGGAAATTCTGAATAGTACACAACTGAACCACCAAGCTACTGGATCTCTGTTTAATCCTCTTTTGAGGAAAACTTAGGAGATGCTACTGCTAAAAGGGGAGGGGTCACACTGGATTTTAAAATTAAATTTGTTTAAATAAACAAGATAGGTGTTATAATTAGCAATATGTAACAGGAGACATGTTCAAGAATATTCATACTGGCACTGTTTATAACAAGAAACTGGAAACAAACCAAATGGCTACTAACAAGACAATGGATACATAATATGTAGAATATCCACACAATAAAATATACATCCGTGAAAAGATAGGCCGGGCGCTGTAGTTCACGCCTATAATCCCAGCACTTTGGGAAGTCGAGGTGGGCGGATCACTTGAGGCCAGGAGTTCAAGACCAGCCTGGCCAACATGGTGAAACCCGGTCTCTACTAAAAATACAAAAAATAGCTGGGCGTGGTGGCGGGTGCCTGTAATCCCAGCTGCTTGGGAGGCTGAGGCAGGAAAATCACTTGAACCCGGGAGGCGGAGCTTGCAGTGAGCCAAGATGGCGCCACTGCGCTCTAGCCTGGGTGACAGAGCAAGACTCCGTCTTAAGGAAAAAGAAAAAGAATGAAGTACAGCCACATGCAATGACATGGATGGATCTCAGTGTCATAATGTTGAATGAAGAACTCAAGTGTTAAAAGATTACATATAATATAATCCTCTATTGTAAAATTCACAAAACAAGCAAAACTAAGTACTATACTGTTGAAGCATGCATGTATTTGTGATAGAAATTTTTGAAAGAAGACAGAATGATAATTGTAACGTTCAGGATAGTAGAAGAGGAGACAAGGGTGGAAGAGAGATGGGGTATGGAAGAGATCATAGTAAAATACTGGTTATTGATCCTGTCTTATTAGGGAGATGGGAGGGGCTTGTGGGTGTTCATTTTATGATTAAACAAAAAAATAAGAAAATGAAAAAGCACCATGTAAGAGTCAATGATGACTGTCTCATTAACCAGATCTATTCACCTATGGTCCACATTAAAAAGAAATTAGTTTTCTAATTTAGAAACATGTATCTTTCTTCATGCCATGTTGTCTTTTAAAGGAAAAATTTACGTAGATGCTGTTGAAAGGGCTATGTGAGCGTAATGCATGATAAAGAGAATCATAAATCTTAAGAATTTTGAGATTTGTATTTATTATGATACGTGACAATGCTTCAAGATTTGCAGCCATGAAGTCACTGAGGTTATATCCCCATAAAGCCAGACCGTGATTATGCAAAAGACATGGTAGAGGATCAAGCAACATTTGTAAAAGTAACTAACTCTGTCATTCTGTAATTTCACATCACATTCTGGCAGTTGTTCTTTTGTTAATTAGACTAATTCCAGAGGTGGGTCATCTCCCGTTACTTTTTCATTCTGGGTATATTCCAGGCTTGTTGACCACCTCACATTCAACAGAAGTGAGTGTGAAACAAGGCTGCTCCCTAGAACCAGGCCACTTGCGTTTAGAGCCCAGTTCTCCTCTTCTAAGAGGCAGTGCCTGTGTGTGCCTCAGTTTGTTCCTCTCTCAAATGGGCATGATAATGGTACTTACCTCAGTTGGTGTGAGGGTTAAATGAGTTAATATATTTAATACGTAAAAGACTAGGCTCAAAGTTTGAACATCATAAGTACTCTATATTAGCTAATCGGAAGGAAAGCATTATTAAATCAAACTTTTATATAGTGCCTGCAAAGCCAAGATACTCTGCTAATCTCACCGTGACGGCGTCACTACACATAACTATGGTGAGACTTCTTGTAATGAATACATCCTCACTCCAGCACTGACCAAACATAGAAAAGAGAAATAAAATGTGAGCCACAAATGCAATCCATATGTGTAATTTTGCATTTTCTAGCAGCCACGTTTTTAAAAAGTAAAAAGAAATCAGCAAAGTTTAATAATCTATTTTAACACTATATATATCCAAAAATATTATTTCGCATGTAATGTTTAGAAATTTCCAATTTTATGCTTTTTTTCATTAAAAAAAATCTTCAAAATCTAGTGTGTATTTGGCATGTCTGGCACATCTCAGTTTGAGCAAAGCCACATTTCAAGTGCTCAGTGGCCACCTGCTGTTCGTGGCTACTGCAGGGAATATGGAGAAAGGAAGTAATGAGTCTCCCTTCCCAGCATCAGTGTTAATGGGGAGGAAAGGCACAGGCCAGGTGAGAAGCTCCATCTGTGCTTGTTCATTGTCCTGCGAGGCAGGAGGGTAGCCAGCTACTCCAGGCCCCCCGGTACCTGCTCTCAGGGTGAGCGTCCCCCATGTCCATGTGGCCCAGGAAACCCGTGCAGGGCAGAGGGTAGCGTTGCCTGAGGACCGGGCACTGCCTGGTGCTCGGCAGCCATGCTTCCTCCTGGTGGGGACCAGCGTACTTGTCTTTGGTCTCCCAGTGCTGGCAAGAGCCTGTTGCTCTTTTAGAGACTTCACCGCAATGTGTTTCTGTCTTCAGGTCAGTGGGCAAGGTGTCCACCCTCATGGGCCTTACCCCTAATCTGACTGCTTCTAAGTCTCCCTTGTCATCCTCAGCGTGGGGAATGAAACCAACCACATGGCCCTTTTCCATAGGTGTTGTGGCAGCCAGCTGTGTTCTCTGTGTGTGCAGGAGATGGAACGGGGAGGCCTTACCTCGCCACACCTTCATGACGACACCCCTGCGCTTACCAAAGCTGCCACAAGCCTAATGCTGTGCTTTTGAAGCCTACTCTTGATGCCTCTGCCCAAAAAGAGCCACATGATTATGTATTGCTTGAGCAGAAGCAGATTGTATAATTTTGTTCTTTTCATTTTATTTTTTGCATGCAATTTTTAGGGCATTTAGTAATTCACTGAAAACATACAAATTAGCATTTTATGTCTAAGTCAAGAAACTGGCTCTGGTCTGTGTGTGTTTAAAAGGAGTGTATTATGAATCTGAGTAAAAGACATGAAGAAAGATTCTTTCGACCTCAGTAGGATTGAAAAAACCAAAAGCCAGTACCTGGTCTCTGAGCGTGGAAGGAACTGACTATGCGTGCTCTGTTGGATTATGAGAAAGCTGCACGGGCCTGGCTGTCCTGTACGTATGGGAGTCAGAAAAGTGGGAGGAATTATATGATTCATGGTGTACAAAGAATTGAGTTTAGAAAAGGGGAATAAACAAGAGGAATTACTCAGTCACTACTATTTAAAACTGAGAATCAAAAGACAATTAGCACAATGGTGTTGGAAGAAAGTTCCAGATAGTGTAACATTTTTAGTTTCTCCAAAGTCTGGAATTGCTGTGATTCATACTTTTTCTCAGTCCCACGCTCAGTTTTCGTCCCCTCTCAGCCATTTGAAATGTGCACCTGTCTTCCCCCACCTCAATCCAGTCAAGTCTTTTAGACGGTTTTATATAAGATTGCATCCCAGGGGAATTTGGAAATTGGTCTAGAAAGCTGAAAGTGAGAGGGTACATGAAAGTTGGGATATAGATGAGGTCAGTGCTCGTGGATTTCTGCACTTTCCCATGATATCACCCTTTAGGGAATCCCTGGAAATGGGGAATGGGTGTCCACAAGGCAGATGAAGTATGGGATGCTCCGTGCTGAGCCTGTATGCCTCCAAGCCCCCAGTAAGGAGAACAATGGGAAATACAAATTACAGAAATCTGGAACAAGGAGAAGAAACGAGGACACTGGACCATGCTGGGATTTACCGATTCTGGGGTTCCAGGAAGACAGCTTGTCTGCCTCCGGCCCAGGCCTGGAGCCTGCAGGCCCCTGCCTCCTTACCATCACGGTCCCTGGAGAGCACTCCATCCAGCCTTCCAGGGCTTTCTTTTCTTCTCTTTAGCTTACAATTAGTTATCTTAGGGGAAAGAAATCAGTGCCAGTGAATTGCCTTGCTTTTTTTTTTTTTTTCCAATGAGTCTTTTCTAAATTGGGTCCAGGCCGGTGTATGAGAGACCACAAGGAACCCGTCTGCCCACAGACCCAGTCTGATGCCTCCTCCGCTGCGCGTGTCAGCAATGGCCCCGGCCGTGAATGGGTTAAGCAGCAGGCTCCTGTGCTCAGCCCCATGTTGAGCTGTTATTGAAGGTCTTTAAAGGCTTCCGCCCACCTTCCTCCCACTCCCCTGGCAAGTGAAAGACATTTGAATTCCTCTTGCAAGGGAGAAAATTATTAAAGTGAAAGAAAATGACTGTTCCCTGTTCTAAAAAGGAGAGAAGAGAAGAGTGGGGCTGCCCCTCCTTCGTTATTTCTTACCTGAGAAGGAGATTATCAGAAACAGGGTGAAGCATTCTGGCTTCCAGAAATCAGAAGGGGAAGTTGATCGTGTCGCCCTTTTGTGTGCTTATTTCAGCTTAGAATTCAGTCCCTGAAATTCCGTGCACATTAGAATATGGAGGACCTGCTAACCCTGGAGGAGAGAACCGTGATGAATAGGGTTGTACCCTCACAGGGCAGTATTGCTCAAAGTCCCCAAATAGCTAAATTATAGAGAAGAAAATGAAAGAGGAGTAGAAACTCGGTTTATTTTTCCTATGCCTTTGAGTACTAGAACTTCCACTGAAAATCCGTTCATTTTAGGGGGTCAGATCTGAATGAGCCAGTTGAGTAATGGTTGTTTTGCACGTGGCTGAAGAAATGTGGTGGGATAGATCTTCACACATTTTCTTTTCCTTCTTTTCTTTTTGTTTTGAGACGGAGTCTTGCTATGTTGCCCAGGCTGGAGTGCAGTGGCCAGATCTCAGCTCACTGCAAGCTCCACCTCCCGGGTTCACACCACTCTCCTGCCTCAGCCTCCCGAGTAGCTGGGACTACAGGCGCCGCCGCATCGCCCGGCTAGTTTTTTTTCTTTTGTATTTTTTTGTATTTTTAGTAGAGACGGGGTTTCACCGTGTTAGCCAGGATGGTCTCCATCTCCTGACCTCGTGATCCACCCACCTCGGCCTCCCAAAATGCTGGGATTACAGATGTGAGCCACCGAGCCCGGCCTGTCTTCACACATTTTCATTTAAATCTTTTTATATTTTATATTTTATAATTTATCTGTTAATTCAGCTCACCTTTGTACTTCCCAGTCTAATCAAACTACTGATTCAACTTATGTCTGCTTTACCCCAGCCCTGTCCAGAGCCTGGGTCTGGCCCTGGGCGATGGTGGGTGAGTGAGCTAAGAAGGCTATTGGAAAGGTTTTAAAAATAATCTCTGACTGGGCCTGTAATCCCAGCAGTTTGGGAGACTGAGGTAGGAGGACTGCTTGAGGCCAGGAATTTAAGATCAGCCTGGGCAACAACATAGCGAGACCCCATTTCTACAATAATAATAATGATCTCTGTTTTAGGGCTTATGATTTAATTAGGAAGATGAGACCAACACTCATGAAAAGCTAAAGGTCAAGAGATCATAGGATTTAATGAAATCCCAGTTGTAAAATGTCTGTACGTCCCCAGACAAATAGAAAGGAAAGGAAAAGGAGAGTAAGAACCTGGCGATGGCAGAAGTCTGTTCTGTATCCACTTCAAGACAATCCATTTTACATCTCCTTAGCATGTGTCAATAAGTCTCTGCCAAGACATCACTTTTTTGGCAACAGCTATGGTGCTGGAAGTGACCATATGATCACCAGTGAGGTGGGCCAAAACGGTTCTCAACATTTTACAGTACTGTCATAATTGGGTCATAATGACATGTTGCAGCACTCATATAAGATACGGATCTAGAACAGTTCAAGTGTTGTTTGGCAGCCATCATGGAACTAATAAAAGTTAAACCGATTACATGATTACCTGAGATCGATCTGCCTCAGTGAATTTACTTCATGACATTTTCATGTGTATATAGGAAATATTTGGTCAGGCATGGTGACTCACGCCTGTAATCCCAGCACTTAGGGAGACTGAGGCGGACAGATCACGAGGTCAAGAGATCAAGACCATCCTGGCTAACTCGGTGAAACCCCATGTTTACTAAAAATACAAAAAATTAGCCGGGCGTGGCGGCGGCACCTGTAGTCCCAGCTACTCGGGAGGCTGAGGCAGGAAAATGGCGTGAACCCGGGAGGCGGAGCTTGCAATGAGCTGAGATTGCGCCACTGCACTCCAGCCTGGGCGACAGAGTGAGACCTCGTCTCAAAAAAAAAAAGGAAGTATCTGCTTAATAGGATCATGGGCAGCCTGCACGGGTTTGGCCAGTCCCCGAGAAAGGGAAAAGTGTGTCTAAGCACCCAGTGTCATTGACATTGCCAACTTACCATCTCCTTCTGCAAACTTCCCGTTTTTATTTCCTGCTGTCCCCAGTAAATTTATCCTTGACCGTACCTGGAGCCATTAACCGAAATCGGGCCTTAGAGATCTTACACACCCCTGAGAATTTCTCCTCAGCTGTGGAATAAGCGTGTTATTCCCAAGTTGTGCTGTGCTTCAGAACCGCCTGGGGAGCTTTCAAACAAGATCCCTAAGCCTGTCCTCAGAGATTTTGATTCAGGAAACCTTGAGGAATCTGAATAGCTCCCCAAAGGCTTCGAAGGCATCACAAGGTGTGGCAGTCACAATGCAATACCTAGTGTGGTTCTCAAGTCATAAACAGAGCGAAGAGGGTCAGAAACTGACAGCAAACTTGCAGCAATGCCCTCATTGTGTGAGGAGTGGTTCCCAATGCAGATGGCCTCATTGATAAATGTGCCCCCACCCCATTTTCTCTGTACTTATGGTCCACAATCATGCCAAGAATTGTGCTTTCCTGTAGCCCTTTTTATGTTTGCAACTCAGAACAAATCTTGATTCATTAAAAGTTATCGACAGTTATTAAGATTACTGACAGTGTTGGCCAGGCATGGTGGCTCACGCCTGTAATACAAGCACTTTGGAAGACTGAGGCAGGCAGATCACCTGAGGTCAGGAGTTCGAGACCAGCCTGGTGGTCGGGCTGGTCAGGAGTGCAAGGCCAACATGATGAAACCCCGTCTCTACTAAAAATAGTAAATTAGCTGGGTGTGGTGGCGCACCCCTGTAATGCCAGCTACTAGGGAGGCTGAGGCAGGAGAATCTCTTGAACCTGGGAGGTGGAGGTTGCAGTGAGCAGAGATTGAACCACCGCACTCCACTCTGGGCGACTCCATCTCACACACACACACAAAAAAACGTATGCATATGTATCTCGAAAGTGTTTTTTGCTTTAAAATAGAAGGTGTAAGATAAGTTAAATGTAGAGTATTGGTCATAAAGAGGACTTGATACACAAATTCCATCTCCAGGCCTATCTCGGTTTCAACTCCTGCTCCCACCTCTAACTAGTCCTCCTCGGTGCCACACAACCTGTTTTCTTGGGCCTCCTTCATTTCAGCTCACATCTCTGCCAACCCTGCCACAACGCAGAGGAGAACTTGAGGCCCTCAGTCACTGTCCTGAGTAACGGGGCATTGCACTTACTTGCCAAGACCTTAGCTAGCCTCAGGCAAAATTGTGGAGAAATATCCCTTTCCTTTCACAGGTTGCTGCCAGATACTTAGGTATTTTAATCTGGGTAAGCAGTAAGTGATAAAAGAAGCGTATGCAGGGCGCGGTGGCTCACACCTGTAATCCCAGCACTTTGGGAGACCAAGGCCGGTGGATCACGAGGTCAGGAGATGGAGACCATCCTGGCTGACACGGTGAAACCCCGTCCCTACCAAAAATATGAAAAATTAGCCGGGCGTGGTGGCGGGTGCCCGTACTCCCAGCTACTCGGGAG
>NW_012114655.1:2565037-2566432 GCF_000951035.1 Colobus angolensis palliatus | reverse complement strand
AAAAAAAAAAAAAAAAAGAAAATTCTAGCCCCAGCATCTGTCCCCCTAATGTTATGGACTCTGATGAGGGATTCCCACATAGTTGGCATTGATTGAGGATGATTTGCAAACCTACTTTAAGCATTTTCTCACAACTTCTTAGCTCACCTGGGTAACTCCATGTCTCCATTTGCATGTAACTTAAGGTTATGGCACCATGTGATGGGGAAGACTACAGATAGATAGGCAGAATTCCCCTTGGATCAGACAATCCAGTTATGCACTGTATAGATTATAAGCATACACAAAATGTACTTTAAGTGGATTGCTCTAATAAAGTAACATGTCTTCTTTTTTCCTGCTTATATTTGATCATCACCTCTGTCTTGGCATTTGCTACCAGAATCTGGAGATGCTCTGTGGACACAGAGTCTTACATGCCATTGGTACACATACTGCGCATGTGACTTGCAGAGGAAGGACATGAAAAGCTTAGACCCAGAAGCTGGGAAAAGACCTTGTGAGTGTCAGTGTAACAAGATGCAGCCTCTACCTCATTGATGCTGCTGTGTTGCCGAGGAAAAGCCTCAGATAAAAGGATTTTGTTTGAAGTAAAACATCACAAACTGGGTTCCTTGTAAACATAGGAATAGTTGAAGAAGGTCAGACTCAGGTCACTGATGATGCAAATGAGAAGAAAGTTCCAGGAAATCAAGTTAAAGGCTTAAGCTTTCTAGAGAACTCCAGTGGCCCAGGATGGGTGCTGTTGTTCTTAGAACAATGAGATGGCAAATGTATTCAAAGTAAAAATTCAAGTGGGAGAATGGTTTTAATAATTTGAATGTAACCTCCTCAAGCCAATCGTCAGATGGCGGGTGGAGAGCTGTGTCTTGTGCAAGTGGGCAGGGAGTGTTCAGGTACCTGCCCCTGGGGCCTCTGCACACCACTGCTGGGACAGACGAAATTCTCCAGGGTGTTTGTCAGCTCCTCGCCATTCCCCCAGCTTCGAACACTCTGACGTCAGTGTGTCCTTCGGGATGTGTTGTTTACAATAATGTAGCAGTCACACTGGGATGGACTTCATTTTTAATACAGATTCATAAAGCATTTTTAACGACTTACTTTAATTCAGCAATTCTTAACTGCAAAGGAGGTCAGTGCCAAGGGTGGAAATCAGTGTTAACCATGTTTGATTTTTGCCTCTGAGGCCCCTTTGACACTTAATGTAAAATTCTGTGGTTTCCAGCCTGGCTGATGGTATTTTTCTTTTCTTTTCTTTTCTTTTTTCTTTTTTTTGAGATGGAGTCTGTCTCTGTCACGCAGGCTGGAGTGCAGTGGCACGATCTTGTCTCACTGCAAGCTCCGCCTCCCAGGTTCACGCCATTCTCCTGCCTCAGCCTCCTGAGTAGCTGGGAC
>NW_012114655.1:2555780-2562926 GCF_000951035.1 Colobus angolensis palliatus | reverse complement strand
TTCTCCTGCCTCAGCCTCCCAAGTAGCTGGGACTACAGGTACACACCCCCACACCTGGCTAATTTTTGCATTTTTAGTAGAGATGGGGTTTCACCATGTTGGCCAGGCTGGTCCCAAACTCCTGATCTCAGGTGATCTGCCTGCCTTGGCCTCCCAAAGTGCTGGGATTACAGGTGTGAGCCACTGTGCCCGTTTGTATTGTTTTCTAATTGCTTGGTATGTCTTAGCCATAGTCTCCCTACTTAAGTGTTAACTGCTTGAGAACAGGAGTATTGACCATCTCACCTTGTCCTAGACACATAATCTGCAAAATTACAAACTCTTTGAGGACAAGGGTACCTCTTTCTCATTCACTGCAGTATCCTAGCTCCTAGCATGGTGCCTAGCACAGTGTTAGAGCTCCATAAATACGTGTTGAATGGTTGATCGATTGTTGGCACTTAGGGAATACTTGGCCATTGATCATAAGTTTTGAGGGAGAGGGTAATCCTTGTCTTAGTGTCTTTGGCAAACTACCATCCTGGTGACGTGGTGATGCACCTTCCATATGACAGAGGACACTACAGAATCCCTTAGTAACATTAGGTATGTTTATATAGTTGGACTTGTTATGTTATTGAATGGTGTCATTTTCCAATAAAAAGTTGTGGAAATGTGAGAATTAATCTAGATTGAACTAATTCTAAGAGACATACTTAGCTTTACTCCATACGCAAAAATTAAATCCAAATGGATCAATCACCTAAATATAGGAGGAGCTAAGACTATATGTAGGGGTAAATCTTCGTGATCTTGGATTTGGCAATGATTTCTTGGATATGACATCAAAAGCTTGAGCAACAAAGGAAAAAAATAGGTAAATTGGATTTCATCAAAATTTTAGAATGTGTGCATCAAAGAACATTATCAAGAAAGCAAAAAGACAATCCACAGAATGAGATAAATATTTGTGAACTGCATATCTATCTGATAAGGGTCTAGTAACCAGAATATATAAAGAATTTTTGCCTGGGTGCAGTGGCTCATGCCTTTAATCCCATCATTTTGGGAGGCTGAGATGGAAGGATCTCTTGAGCCGAGGAGTTTGAGACCAGCCTTGACAACAAGTGAGACTCCCATCTCTTACAAAACAATTTACTTTTTAATTATCCAGGCCTGGTGGCATGCACCTGTAGTTCCAGCTACTTGAGGGGCTGAGGCAGGAGGATCACTTGAGTCCAAGAATTCAAGGCTGCAGTGAGCTATGACTGTGCCATCACACTGCAGCCTGGACAATGGAGCAAGACCCTGTCTCTAAAAGAATAAAAATCTACAACTCAACAACAAAAAGGCAAATAATTTAAAAATGGACAAAGGGACCAGGCACGGTGGCTCACGCCTGTAATTCCAACACTTTGGGAAGCTAAGTCAGGCAGATCATGAGGTCAGGAGATCAAGACCATCCTGGCCAACATGGTGAAACCGTGCCTCTACTAAAAATACAAAAATTAGCTGGGCATGGTTGCATGTGCCTGTGATCCCAGCTACTTGGGAGGCTGAGGCAGAAGAATTGTTTGAACCAGGGAGTCAGAGGTTGCATTGGGCTGAGATTGCACACCACTGTACTCCAGCCTGGCAACAGAGTGAGACTCCCTCTCAAAAAAAAAAAAAAAATGGACAAAGAACTTGCTTAGACATTTCTCCAGAGAATATATGCAAATAGCCAATAAGCACATGAAAAGATGTTCAACATCTGTTGTCATTAGGGCAACACAAATCAAAACCACAGTGGGATGCCTCTTCACATCCACTAGAATTGCTATAATTAACACACACACAGAAAATAACAAGTGTTGGAAAGGATGTCAAGAAATTGGAACCCTCATGCATTGCTGCTGGAAATGCAGAATGGTGTAGCCACTGTGAACACAGTTTGCAAGTTTCTCAAAAGCTGAAACATGTGCTACCAAATGAGCCAGCAATCCCAAAGTCACTGAAAGCAGAGGAGCAAATGTATCTTACATTAATGTTCATAGCAGCACTATTCACAATAGCCAAAGGGTGGAAACAAGCCAGTGTTCATCAATAGATGAATATGGATAAACAAAATGTCATATATCCTTGCCAGGGAATATTACTCAGCCATCAAAAGGAACGAAGTTCTGATACTTGCCACAGCATGGATGAACCTTGAAAACAGTATGCTAAGTGACAAGCCAAACGTGAAAGGCCACATATTGTATGATTCCAAGCATATGAAATGTCCAGAATAGGCAAATATATAGAGACAGAAAGCAAATTGGTAGTTGCCAGGTGTTGGAGGGAAGAGGGAATGAGGAGTGACCACCTGGTGGGTACAGGATATCTTTTGAACTGATGAAAATGCCTTTCAACTAGAGGGGCAGTTACACAATGCTGTAAATATACTAACACCACTGAGTTGCACACTTTAAAATGGTTACTCTTAGGTTATGTGAATTTCACCTCAACTAAAAACACACAGGTTAAAAAACAAAAAGGCCAGCCCAGTGGCTCATGCCTGTAATCCCAGCACTTCGTTTTCTGTTTGTTGGTTGGTTGGTTGTTTTTGTTTTTTTTTGTTTTTGTTTTTGTTTTTTGAGATAAGAGTCTCACTCTGTCACCCAGGCTGGAGTGCAGTGGCGCAATCTAGCTCACTACAACCTCTGCCTCCCAGATTCAAGCGATTCTCCTGCCTCGCTCAGCCTCCCGAGTAGCTGGGATTACAGGCGCCTGCCACCATACCTGCCTAATTTTTGTATTTTTAGTAGAGGCAGCGTTTTTCCATGTTGACCAGGCTGGTCTTGAACTCCTGATCTCAGATGACCTGCCCACCTCAGCCTCCCAAAGTGCTGGGATTACAGGTGTGAGCCACCCCGCCCAGCCTAATATCAGCACTTTGGAAGCTGGAGGCAGGTGGATATCTTGAGTCCAGGAGTTCAAGACCAGCCTGGCCAACAAGGCAAAACCCCATCTCTGCAAAGAGTACAAAAAATTAGCCGGACATGATAGCATGCACCTGTGGTCCCAGCTACTCAGGAGCCTGAGGCAGGAGGATCACCTGAGCCAGGGAGGTTGAGGATACAGTGAGTCCACTGCACATCAACCTGGGTAACAGAGTGAGACCTTGTCTCAAAAAAAAAAAAAAAAAAGAATAGGCATTTAACAACGTTTGTACTCATCATCAGGAAAAAATAGCTTTCTTAAATTCCTGCTTATTGAAAAATAGATTGAAATAATTTATAAATACTGCAGTTTTACCACATATCCTTCATTGATAAACTATAGATTTAAGGATGGCGACCGAAGAGCAGATGTAGTGAAAGGCTTTGTACTTAATGTAAATGCCATTATGAGAGAAGTTCAGCTGAGACCTGTTTTAAATAGTCACTTGCTTAGATATTGAGCATGACTGTGTGAGGCTTCTGTCTGTGTGTCTGGCCACGTGGCTGTGTCACCAAGCTGCAGGACAGCAGGACTCTGCTGCCGTCCAGGCCTCTGGTTCCTCCAGTGGTCTCTTGGCTGAAAAGAGCTCCCTGTGTTGAAGGTCTGGACGTCACCTGGGTTCTGCAGGTCTTATCAGACTCCACTAAGAAGGAGAACAACCTTGTCCAAGGAGAAATGGCCTTGCCATAGGTTAAGAGTAAAAAATTCGGCCAGGCACGGTGGCTCAAGCCTGTAATCCCAGCACTTTGGGAGGCCGAGACGGGTGGATCACGAGGTCAGGAGATCGAGACCATCCTGAGCTACATGGTGAAACCCCGTCTCTACTAAAAAATACAAAAAACTAGCCGGGCGAGATGGCGGGCGCCTGTAGTCCCAGCTACTCGGGAGGCTGAGGCAGGAGAATGGCGTGAACCCGGGAGGCGGAGCTTATAGTGAGCCGAGATCGCACCACTGCACTCCAGCCTGGGGGACAGAGCGAGACTCTGTCTCAAAAAAAAAAAAAACCTTTCCCTTGTCCCATCCCCCAGAGATAAGCACTACAAACACTTGGTGATATCCTGCCAGTGTCATAGAAATAGATATAACCATTTTAATTAAATTAGGATCTCAGTATAGCTACTCATTTCAAACTTGCTTTTTAAACTTATTAGAAACATTTTTCGTTTCAGTTAATAATGCTTCTACAACCTGATTTTTAATGGCTAGGTAGTATTCATCATATGAGTATCCCATTACTCATTTCCTAATTTCCTATTGTAGTCGTTTAAATTTTTTGCTATTATAAATAATACTGCATATACATGTAGCTTTTTACAGCTCTCTGGTTTTCTTTTTCTTCTTTTTTTTTGAGACGGACTCTCGCTCTGTTGCCCAGGCTGGAGTGCAGTGGTGCGATCTTGGCTCACTGCAAACTCCGCCTCCCGGGTTCCCGCCATTCTCCTGGCTCAGCCTCCTGAGTAGCTGGGACCACAGGTGCTGCCACCACACCCAGCTAATTTTCTGTATTTTCAGTAGAGACGGGGTTTCACCGTGTCAGCCAGGATGGTCTCGGTCTCCTGACCTTGTGATCCGCCTGCCTTGGCCTCCCAAAGTGCTGGGATTACAGGCGTGAGCCACCATGCCGGGCCAGCTCTCTGGTTTTCTTTTCATCTGAGGATAAGTCCCTATCAGAACTTCTTTTTGAGACAGTCTCACTCTGCCGCCCAGGCTGGAGTGCAGTGACATGATCTTGGCTCAATGCAACCTCTACCGCGCGGGTCCAAGCCTCCCAGACTCAAGCGATTCTCCCACCATGCCTGGCTAATTTTGTAAATTTGTTTAGTAAAGACGGGGTTTTGCCATGCTGGCCAGGCTGGTCTCAAACTCCTGACCTCAGGTGATCCGCCCCCCTTGGCCTCCCAAAGTGCTGGGACTACAGGCGTGAGCCACCACGCCAGGCCTAAATCTTTTATAGTCAGAAAAAAAAAGTTTTGTTTATAGTCTACCAGCTTTCATCTCTTTAATTTCTTGATTATTAGTATTTTTTCCATAACTCTTTTTGCACAGCGTTATCAAAGAAAGAAGCTTCTGAGTGAATTTAGAAAACAATCTGTCCACCAGGCGCCATGGCTCACGCCTGTAATCCCAGCACTTTGGGAGGCTGAGAGGCAGGTGGATTGCTCGAGCCCAGGAGTTCAAGGCGAGTCTGGGCAACATGGCAAAGCCCCACCTCTACAAAAAATACAAAAATTACCTTGGCATGGTGGTGTGTACCTGTAGTCCCAACTACTTGGGCGGTTGGGGGACTGGTGTGCTGAGGTGGGAAGATTGCTGGAGCCAGGAAGTGGAGGCTGCAGTGAGCCAAGATCGTGCCACTGCACTCTCCTTTGGGTGACAGAGAGAGGTGAGACCTTGTCTCACAAAAAAAAAGAAAGAAAGAAAAGAAGAAATGAAGCTGATATGCAGTCTTTTTTTTTTCAAAACAGGCCCACATGGAAAAAGGTAAAACTAAAAAGATCACTACTAAAAAAGGCAAACATTGATCCAGTGTTTTGGGATCAGACAGTGAGCTAGTGTAGTTACATAGAGTTGGAGAGAGAGAGGATTGGTGAATTAACCAGAGAGTGCTGTTATGAACATTATAACTTAAATAAATAAATTAGGTTTCCTTCAACAACATATTCCAGCAGACACTTTCCAATAGCAGAGATATAATGATCAAATACAATCTTCTAAAGTTAACATGTAAAGCCAGGCATGATGGCTTAACGCCTATAGTCCCAGTTACTCTCGAGGCTGAGGCAGGAGGATCACTGGAGCCCAGGAGTTTGAATCTAGACTGGGCAACATAGTGAGACACCATCTCTAAAATAAAATTAAGTAATAACATCTTAGGTTCTCTTTAGCAGCACTTTGTGTGCTATTAAATTCTTTTTAATTTTAAAAAGTTGTTTTGTAAAACATGTTCATTATATTCATATTCTTGGGTTAGTGTTACATTCTCCAAGACATAACTGTGGAACCTTTGTAGTTAATGGCAGTATGTCACCAGAGTGCCTCTTTTCCTATCGAACAAACTAGACAGAAGTTCAATTCTTCAGTGACAAGACACAGAGCAGGACAGAGTTCACCTGAACCTGACCTTCACTCCATCCTGCTCATTCTCTGTATTCTTTGTGCCTTCACAGTAATCAGCATTTAACTGTTCTCCAGTCTTTGCTTATCTTTATTAAAAAAATGCAAATGCTGAGCCAGTTCCTCAAATATGTATGAGTTATGTTTATATTTGCAACTTAAATGTAGTGGCTTGCTGACATTTGTCATGTTCAGAATTGTATACTTTGAATATAATTTTGACAGATGTTAAATGCCTTCATGAATTTAAGGATATTTTCTCTTGTTCAGCAATATTTATATCATAAAGTAGGATGTTTACAATAAAATATGGATGCTGAATCACAAGCTAAAAGCAGCTAAGTAGTTTAACATATCTTAAATGGGGCCGGGCACGGTGGGTGGCTCATGTCTGTAATCCCAGCACTTTGGGAGGCTGAGGCAGGCAGATCAGAAATTTGAGACCAGCCTGGCCAACATGGTGAAACCCCATCTCTACTAAAAATACGAAGAATTAGCTGTGCACGGTGATGCACACCTGTAATCCCAGCTACTCGGGATGCTGAGGCAGGAGAATTGTTTGAACCTGGGAGGCAGAGGTTGCAGTGAGCCGAGATCACGCCACTGCACTCCAGCCTGGGCAACAGAGCGAGACTCCGTCTCCAAAAAAAAAAAAAAAAAAAAAATTCCCATTTCACCAGCTTCAGGTAATTGGAGTGTTCCTAGACAGGAATAGCTGATTCCTGCCCGGAATGGAGGGCCCAATTGTGAGGTTCATCAAAGCTGGGGTCAGCTAACGGACACCAAATATTCACCCGGAAGGAGAAAGCTATGGCACTGGAGGAAAGTAACCATCCCGCCTTAACCCACTCATTAACTCTATACCACACACCATGGATTTACAGAATGGCGTAGTAAGCAGGAAGCCAGTGGAAGGTGATCCCAGGCCACCAACAACACCAACAAAGTGTGGTTTAATATGAGAGTTGGACATGCTTGTTGTAAGATTTTTTCATTTTTAAGACTGAAAAGTACAATGAAGGAAGATAAAACCTTTCCACTGGGCAGGGGCGGTGGCTCAAGCCTGTAATCCCAGCACTTTGGGAGGCC
>NW_012114655.1:2547142-2551181 GCF_000951035.1 Colobus angolensis palliatus | reverse complement strand
AACCCGGGAGGCGGAGCTTGCAGTGAACTGAGATCCGGCCACTGCACTCCAGCCTGGGCGACAGAGCGAGACTCCGTCTCAAAAAAATAAATAAATAAATAAAGAAATCACAGTGTGGGTGGGACAGAGTGGCTCACATCTGTAATAACAACACTTTGGGAGGCCAAGGCAGGTGGATCACCTGAGGTCAGGAGTTCAAAACCAGCCTAGCCAACATGGTGAAACCCTGTCTCTACTAAAAATACAAAAATTAATCAGGTGTGGTGGTGCACGCCTGAAGTCCCAGCAACTAGGGAGGCTGAGACAGGAAGTTGAGACAGGAGAATCGCTTGAACCCGGGAGGCGGACCTTGCAGGGCATTGTAGGAGCTCTTAATGAATAAGATCCTGTTGGAGGATTTTGAGTAGAGGAAGGGCCCTAGCTGACCTACACTGTGAAAACACCACTCTGACCACTGTTTCGCACGATGCCATAGAGTGGCAAGGAGAGCAGCCTGCTGCTGTAACCTAGGTGAGAGGTGTGGAGGGTTGGAACCATGGAAGTAGTGAGATTCGAATTTGGATCCAGTTTGAAAGTAGGGCCATGCTGATGTAATGGATCTGGCTTGTGATAGCAAGAGAAGCATCAGGGATGACTTCGTGGTTTATTCTGAGCCATTGGGAAGACAAACCTGCCCTCCCTTGTGGTCTGAAGGCTGCAGGTGGAGCAGGTCCAGGGGGTCAGGAGTTCCAGCCTGGCCATGCTGAGTTTAAGATGTGCATCAGACGCCCGAGTAGGGACCTCCTCCACCATCTGTAAGGAAGTGGTAATAGCAATAATCAGTATAATAATCAAGCATAATCATGGCAAAAATCACTGCAGTACATAGCTGTCATATGTACAGTTTTAGCTTTTTCAAATATGAACTTGGTTACCTTTTTCCCTGAAAGTTGAGGGACATTTTTCTTCTGGTAGGAAGACCACTTGCCAAGAAAATGTCATTTTCTTGATATGTAGAGTCAAGTCAGCAAAAAGCGATAAAATAAAGAGCATGCTTCGTACGAACTTCCCCTGAAAAATCTTTTGCTGGCCACTTATTTTGTTGTTTGGCCCTAAAAGACTGATGAGAGGGTAAGAACTGAAACTATTCTGTTTACGGAGTTCCGTAGGTCATGGACAGTCCCGGGAAGCGTTGTCAGGTCCTTACTAGATTGCCTGAAACTGGTTGGAAGGAGGCTGTCCACCCGCGCTTTACTCTTCGTGGTTTCTTGCTTTTGCCTTAGTGATGGGGTTGAATTCCACCCCCCGTCGCCTTACACCCAGGCGTCCTTCTTGATTTTGAAACACATTCATCGCAATACTCTTGAGACCCGTCTTATTGCAGGCAGTGGCTCACCCTCTAGTCCACATCCCTGACCTCTGCACTCATGGTGCTGAATTAGAGCTCTGGGATTCTCTTCATCCAAACCACCAGTGACTTCCCATCCATCCACAGATTCCAAAACTGGTCACTGCATGTTTCTATACCAGGTGTAATTCTAGCTACTATGGATTAAAAGCTCCTCATGAGGCCGGGCACGGTGGCTCAAGCCTGTAATCCCAGCACTTTGGGAGGCCGAGGTGGGCGGATCACGAGGTCAGAAGATCGAGACCATCCTGGCTAACATGGTGAAACCCGTCTCTGCTAAAAATACAAAAAATTAGCCAGGCGTGGTGGCGGGCGCCTGTAGTCCCAGCTACCCGGGAGGCTGAGGCGGGAGAATGGTGTGAACCCGGGAGGCGGAGCTTGCAGTGAGCCGAGATGGCACCACTGCACTCCAGCCTGGGCGACAGAGCGAGACTCTGTTTCAAAACAAAAAAAAAAAAAAAGAAAAGTTAAATGAACACACCTTTTAACATCTTTGGAAATTAAGCCTCAAACTAATGAGCCCCAGGATCCCAAGGCCATATCCCCATGTGTCCCCAGCCACAGAGGCAGTCCGTCCCTCTGAGGCTGCTTTTGAAAGAAAATATCATCTCTCCAGCCCGGAAGCACTATGAGGACTTCACCACTCTGTTGTCTTAGGGACAGTATAAAGCCATTTTTGAATGCCTTCCATGATATCTGTTCATTGCTCTGTCTTAAACATAAATGTTCTCTTTTTCTACAATGAGAAATTATTCAAATATTTTACTAGCTTTATACAATAACACAAGGGTATAATAGGGTCACTGTCGAGCCCTCAGCAAGTTCTAGCCTTCAGTTTGCTATCAGCTGATACACCCATAGTTATTACAGCTTGACCATGTGTGATCCAGAATTCCGACATTCAGAAGGTACCAGAATCCTAAATGTTCTGAGCGCTCACATGACACTCAAAGGAAATATTCATTGGAGTATTTCAAATTTCAGATTTTTGAATTAGGGATGCTCAACCTACATATAAAACAAAAAATCTAATATCTGAAATACTTCTGACCCCAGGCATTTCAGATAACGGATATTCAGCCTGTACTACTTTTGCATATAGTTTTTTTTAAGTACTGCTTTTCAATTTTCAGCAGTGGACTGACAATGGCATGGTTTACAAAATGCCCCACTTTTCGTTGTCCTCAGGCAAGTGTGCACCTGTCTGTCTGGTGCTCCCTGAGGCCTTCTCTCTCCCTCTCTCTCTCTCCCCTCACTCTTCACTGTCTTTCCCTCCCCCATGTGTGTCCCTTTTTCCATCTCTGTTCCTTTTCCCTATCTTTTGTCATGTATCTCTACCCTTTACTGGTCATGAAACTGAAATGTCACTGTCATTATTATTATTTGCTTTATTTATTGAATTGAATCATACGGCACGTGCTGTTTTTCCCTTTAGGTCAACAGCCTTAACTCAACAATGAACAATGATGTATATTCATGTCTTCATACATTTCTTTCACACATAGTATACATGACAGATGGATGATAGGCAGGCAGATTGGTGGGTGGGTGGGTGGATGGATGGATGGATGGATGGATGGATGGATGGATAATACAAGTGATGATTGATTGATTGATAGACAGACAGATAGATAGATTAAATAAGATAAGAGGAAATGACAAGCAGCAGGTGTCCAACCCAGCCCCGCAGTGAGGGCAGATATTTAAGGTTCTTGTGGGGGTAACATTGCAAACTGCAAATTGGGAGAATTACTGACCATGTGCATTGCTTGTTATCCTCTCACTGGTCATAATTAAGACTTCTACAGGCATGAAAGGGTGGGCTCGTGATGGATACTCTGGGGTGGCCTGTGAGTGCCAGGAAGCAGTTTGTTGTTGTGTGGGAGCAGCATTTGCTGGGAAAAGGAGGCATATGTCCTGCCAGAAGCCCATGGAATGAAAGAGGCCACTGCCTTTGGCAGGATGTCCCTGAGGCCATGGGCCCAGGTTGAACTTGGTCTTTGCGAAGTTATATGGTAATGGGTTATCCTCAGGCACAGCAGAAACCAGGAAGGGGCCAGGCGGCCTCTGGGAGACTCGTGGGGCTCTCGTCTGGAAGATGCTTTCTCTTTTGCAGGCTTCTCTGTCATAGGAAGGAAAGCCGCTTACATTTCCTAGTCCATTCATTATCAATTACATGAATTATGTATGACTTTCTGAGGATAATTGTGTTCTTGGATGCCAGAAAAGTTGCTTTCTAAATGACTCACGGAGTAGAACCAGGACAAACATGGTCTAAACACCAAAATATAACTCCTCCTTGTAGACACAAACCCAATTCCCATCACCTCAAAGTTGCTAACAAATAAGTGATAGGAATTTTCAACTTAATTCACATAGGCTTTTGGCATGGAAGTGAAAGTAGGTAGAAGAGAGAGTGAGAGAAGATGCTTCCTGGAAAAGTTTGTTCATCCACTGCTCATGAAACAAATATTTACTCTTAGCATGTGTCAAGGGCCATACTAAGTGCTTGATAAACATCAGGAACAAAACAAAAAGATCTTTGCCCTGGGGAGGTTTATAGTATAGGGGGTGATACAGAGAATGAATAAAACATAATAAATCAATAAATTAGGCCGGGCGCGGTGGCTCACGCCTGTAATCCCAGCACTT
>NW_012114655.1:2529738-2541457 GCF_000951035.1 Colobus angolensis palliatus | reverse complement strand
AAAAAAAAAAAAAAACTCCTCATGAAGCTGAGTCTCTGTTAGGAGAAACAAACCAATAAGAAAATCAGCAGACAGTGTATTGATGGCTGACTCGTGGGTGGGAAAGAAGAATAAAGCGGAGTAGGGACTGCAGGGTGGCGGGAGCAGGGCTGTGGAGGGGTGGCATCTGAGCAGAGGCCGGAAGGAGGGAAGGGCACGGCAGTGGCCCAAGGAGTTCAGGGGCACCCGGGCTGTGTGTCTGGAGAAGAGTGAGCCAGGCTGGGTGGGGAGGGGAATCAGAGAGGGAGCCAGGGAATCGGCGGGGTCAGATGACGAGGGGCTTTAGGTTTCACTCGGAGATGGAAAGTACTGGATTGTTTTTGTTTTGTTTTCATAATATATTCTTCCTTTGTGATAAAATACACATAACATACATTTTACCATCTTAGTCATTATTCATTGCACGTTCTGTAGCACAGAACATTCACACTGTTGTGCAACCATCGCCAAGATCTGTCTCCAGAACTCTCTCATCTTCCTGAAATGAAACTTTGTGCCCATGAGACAACTCCCAACTCCTTCCTCCCCAGAGCCCCTGGCAACCACTCTTCTGCTTCCTGTCTCTATGAATTTGACTTATGTAAATGAAATCATCCAGTATTCGTCCTTCTGTGACAGGCTTATGTCACTTAGCACAAAGTCCTCAAGCTTCATCAATGTCACAGCATGTGTCAGAACTGCCTTCCTTTGTAAAGATGAATGATACTCCATTGTGTGTCTAGACTGCATTTCCATTATCCATTCTTCCACCCATGGATACTTGGATTGCAGCATTGGATTGCTTGGGGTTTTTTGTTACCAGTTTTTATATATTATCTTTATTAATATTTGTATATATTTAAGGAGGACAAGTGCAATTTGAATGGAACATGGAGATATTCTGTAGTGGTGAAGTACAGGTGCAGTTTGGGTGGAACATGGAGATACTGTGTAGTGGTGAAGTACAGGTACAATTTGAGCAGAACATGGAGATATTCTGTAGTGGTAAAGTACAGGTGCAGTTTGAATGGAACATGGAGATGTTGTGTGGTGGTAAAGTACAGGTGCAGTTTGGATGGAACATGGAGATATTCTGTAGTGGTGAAGTGCAGGTGCAGTTTGAGTGGAACATGGAGATACTGTGTAGTGGTGAAGTACACTTGCAATTTGAATGGAACATGGAGATTCTGTATAGTTGTGAAGTACAGGTGCAGTTTGGATGGAACATGGAGATATATTGTGTGGCGGTGAAGTACAGGTGCAGTTTGGGTGGAACATGGAGAAACTGTGTAGTGGTGAAGTACACGTGCAGTTTGAATGGAACATGGAGATATTGTGTGGTGGTAAAGTACAGGTGCAGGTTGGGTGGAACATGGAGAAATTGTGTAGTGGTGAAGTACACGTGCAGTTTGGGTGGAACATGGAGATACTGTGTAGTGGTGAAGTACAGGTGCAGTTTGGGTGGAACATGGAGATTCTGTATAGTTGTGAAGCACAGGTGCAGTTTGGATGGAACATGGAGATATTCTGTAGTGGTGAAGTACACGTGCAGTTTGAGTGGAACATGGATGTACTGTGTAGTGGTGAAGTACACGTGCAATTTGAATGGAACATGGAGACACTGTGTAGTGGTGAAGTGCAGGTGCAGTTTGAATGGAACATGGACAAATTGTGTGGTGGTAAAGTACAGGTGCAGTTTGGGTGGAGCATGGAGATATTGTGTAGTGGTGAAGTCTGAGTTTTTAGTATATCCACCACCCAAATAATGTACATTGTACCCATTAAGTAATTTTTCATCATCTACCTCCCACCAACCCCCTCACCCTTTTGGGTCTCCTGTGTGTATCATTCTACACTCTAAGTCGTGTATACTCATTATTTAGTTCCCACTTGTAAGTGAGAACATGTGGTGTTTGTTTTTCTATTTCTGAAATGTTTTCCTCAAGATAATGGCCTGCAGTTCCCTCCACGTTTCTGCAAAAGACATGATTTCACTTTTTTATGGCCAAAAAGTATCCTATTGCATGCATATGTACCACATCCAGTCATCCATGGGTGAACACTTTGGTTGGTTCCGTATCTTTGTAATTGTGAATATTGCTGTGATAAACATATGAGTGTAGGTATCTTTTTGACATAATGATTTCCTTTCCTTTGGATATATACCTAGTTGTGAGATTGCAGGATAGAATGGTAGTTCTATTTTTGATTATTTGAGAAATCTCCATACTGTTTTCCATAGAGGTTGTGCTAATTTACATTCTCAACAACAGTGCATAAGTATTCCCTTTTCTCTCCATCCTCCCTAATGTGTTATTTTTTTGTCTTTTTAGTGATAGCCATTCTGACTGCTATAAGATGATATTTCATTGTGGTTTTAATTTGCATTTATCTGATGATTAGTGATGGTGACCATTTTTTTCATATGCTTGTTGGCCATTTGTATGTCATCTTTTTTTTGTTTTCTGAGACGAGTCTCGCTCTGTTGCCCAGGCTGGAGTCCAGTGGTGCGATCTCGGCTGACTGCAAGCTCCACCTCCCGGGTTCACGCCATTCTCCTGCCTCAGCCTCCCTAGCAGCTGGGACCACAGGCGCCCGCCACCATGCCTGAATAATTTTTTTTTGTATTTTTAGTAGAGACAGGGTTTCACCATGTTAGCCAGGATGGTCTCAATCTCCAGACCTTGTGATCTGACCGCCTCAGCCTCCCAAAGTGCTGGGATTACAGGCGTGAGCCAGTGCACCTGGCCTGTATGTCTTCTTTTTAAAAGTGTCTATTCATGTCATTTGCCCACTTTTTAATGGGATTATTTGGGGGTTTTTGTAGAGCTATTTGAGATTTTTATAAATTCTGGACATAGTCCCCTGCCAGATGCAGAGTTTGCGGATATTTTCACCCATTCTCCAGGTTGTCTGTTCACTCTGCTGATTATTTCTTTTGCTGTGCGGAAGCTTTTTAGTTTAATTAAGTCCCATTTGTCTATTTCTGTTTTCGTTGCATTTGCTGTTGAGGTCTTAGTCATGAATTCTTTGCCTAGACCAGTGTCCAGAAGAGTTTTCCCGAGGTTTCCTTCTAGTATTTGTATAGTTTCAAGTCTTACAATTAAGTCTGTAATCCATCTTCAGTTGATTTTCGTATATGGTGAGAGACAGGTGACCCCTCTCAGGAACAGTGAGTAGTAGAGGAAAAAGGATTTGAAGGAAGGAAGAAAGAAACCATGTGCCCAGCATTGTGGCCACTGACTGTCCTTCCACTTTGATATTCACATAGACATCGTCCTGGTGGGGGAGGATGGTGAAAGGGAAGCAGGGCCGAAGCATACCAAGGCCCTTCTCAATATTGTGAAGTACTCTTTTAATTTTTTATTTTTTTTACTTTTATCTTAAATTCAGGGGTACAAGTGCAGATTTGTTACATAGAAATGATTTGTTCTCATCATTTAGCTCCCACTTATAAGTGAGAACATGTGTTATTTGGTTTTCTGTTCCTATGTTAGTTTGCTAAAAAATAACCTCCAGCTTGAGCTCCTGACCTCAAGTGATCCGCCCGCCTTGGCCTCCCAAAGTGCTGGGATTACAGGCATGAGTCACCACGACCAGCCTGGCCAACATGGTGAAATCCCGTCTCTACTAAAAGTACAAAAATTAGCCGGGCGTGGTCGTGGGCGCCTGTAGTCCCAGCTACTCGGGAGGCTGAGGCAGGAGAATGGCTTGAACCCGGGAGGCGGAGCTTGCAGTGAGCGGAGATCCCGCCAATACACTCCAGCCTGGGTGACAGAGCGAGACTCGGTCTCAAAAAAAAGAAAAAAGAAAAGAAAGAAAGAAAGAATAACCTCCAGCTCCATCCACGTCCCTGCAAAGGACATGGTCTTGGTGTCATTCTTTTTACAGCTGCGTAGTATTCATTGGATTGTTTTGAGCCCAGCTGTAATGCAATTTGACTTATGGTTTCAAAGATTCACTGGCTGCTGAGTGGAATAGACTGTGGTGAGAACGGTGGGAACAGACCAGATAGGCTGTGGCCATAACTGCGAGGACTAGATGATGATGGCTTCAGTCAGGAATTTAGCAGTGGAAGAAGTTTTTTAACAAGATGAGAATCTGGGTAGATTCTTAAGGTACAGCCAAGAGGATTTCGTTAAAGATCACAGGGATGTCTCCAAGGAGTTTGACCTAAGCAGGTGATTGGCGGAGTGGCCATTGCCTGGGGAAAACCACAGGTGGAGCTGGTTTGAGGAGGAAGATGAAGAGTTCTGTTTGGTACTTGCTGAGTTGTAGTTGCCTGTTGAATTCAAGTAGTGATGTCAGGCAGGCAATTGGATGTGCAAGTCCAGAATTCAGTGGAGAGGTCTGTTTGGAATCACTAGTATATTCATGGTGTGCATGCCATGAAGTGGAGATCGCCAAGGAATGGGGCTTACATAGAGAGGAGGACCCAGCAGCAGCCCTGGGTTCCTCTAGGATCAGGAGGCTGTGGGAAGAGAGGGAGCCCGCAATGAACCCTGAGCAGAAGTCGCCACGATGTCTTGGAAGCCAAGACAGTGTTTCACGGGGAGGGTGTGTCAGGTTCTAATGATGAGCCAGGTAAGATGAGGACCGAGGTCCCCTGAAAGCAGCCTGAATGTCACCGGTGACCCTCATCACACAGGAGAAACTTCACACTTCCTTGTCCAGCCCAGCCTTCTTCTTTTCAAAAAAAAAAAAAAAAACTTCGTTTGTCCCTACTCTCCCCGCACAGGTCTTACCCATTCCAGGCCCATGATAAATATTTGCTGAGTGGATCAGTGGATGTCAGGCCTTACCTTGGTTGAGTCCACTCTGTAGGGAGTGGAAGGAATCGCCACTTTCCCCAGACTCTCCTCTTCTCCAGTCACTCACTCTGCACTCCAAGTTCCAAAGCAAAAGAGCGCCTCTGCCCTTTTTACTGCTGTCCCTGTTCCCTCACAGTGTGGCCCAGGAAGCTCAGAAAGTGGCTGTGGCTGGAGCAGAAGGCCAGGAAGAGATACTAAGCCAGGCTTTGGGGCTTTCTTATTAGATTGTTTGGAATTATCAGGAATTCCAAAAATGTTGGGGCTATCTCTGTATGAATTTAAATCTGAAACGCATTAGAAAGTTAGATAAGTGTAGGGATGGTGGCTCACACCTGTAATCCCAGCACTTTGAGAGGCCGAGGTGGGCAGATCACGAGGTCAGGAGATCAAGACCATCCTGGTCAACATGGTGAAACCCCATCTCTATTAAAAATACAAAAAATTAGCCAGGTGTGGTGGTGGACGCCTGTAGTCCCAGCTACTCTGGAGGCTGAGGCAGCAGAATGGCGTGAACCCGGGAGGCAGAGCTTGCAGTGAGCTGAGATCACACCACTGCACTCCAGCCTGAGTGACAGAGCAAGACTCCATCTCAAAAAAGAAAAAAAGAAAAAGAAAGTTAGACAAGTGTTACCCTCATGTAACATCTGCCATGCTGCCCACCTGGATAGGATAAATAGTGGAGCTTTTAATGAAGTTATTAAATGTCTAGAGATGAATTAATCATGTTGAGTCACTAATTCCAACTAGAAACTCTTGTAATATATATAGATCCAGATGTTTCTCTTGGGAAAGAAAGGAGTCCCATTCCCAGGCGTGTATCCAAACGGAATGAAAACATAAATCTAGACTAAAACTTGCACACGAATGTTCATAGCAGCATTGCTCAATAATAGCCAAAAAGTAGAAGCAACTTAAATGTTCATCAGATGACAGATGGATCAACAGACATGTCCGATCCATGTAATGGAACGCCAATTGGCAGTAACAAGGACTGAGGTGCTGACGCATGCCGTATCAGAGATAACCTTACAAACATCATGCTAAGTCAGAGAAGCCCGTCACAAAAGGCCACATATTGTGTGGCTCCATTTACAGGAAAGGTCCAGCATAGGCAAATTTGCAGAGTCAGAAAGGAGGGGCCAGGCACAGTGGCTCATGCCTGTAAATCCCAACACTTTGGGAGGCCAAGGCAGGCAGATCACCTGAGGTCAGGAGTTCAAGACCAGCCTGATCAACATGGCAAAACCCCATCTCTGCCTAAAAACCAAAAACTAGCCAGGTGTTGTGGCATGCACCTGCAATTCCAGCTGCTAAGGAGTCTGAGGCAGGAGAATCACTTGAACCTGGGAAGCGGAGGTTGCAGTGAGCTGAGATCATGCCACTGCACTCCAGCCTGGGCGACAGAGCAAGACTCGCTCTCAAAAGAAAGAAAGACAGAAAGAAAGAAAGAAAGAGAGAGAAAGAAAGAAAGGAAAAAAGAAAGGAAGAAAGAGAGAGAAGGGAAGGAAGGAAGGAAGGAAAAGAAAGGAGGAGGCCGGGGAGGGGAGAAACAAGGAGTGTCTGCTAAGGGGTCATGCAGAGCTGTTTCTCTGGGTGATAAAAATATTCCAAAATTTTTTTTCTTTTTTTTTTTTTTTTGAGACGGAGTCTCGCTGTCGCCCAGGCTGGAATGCAGTGATGCGATCTCGGCTCACTGCAAGCTCCCCTTCCCGGGTTCACACCATTCTCCCACCTCAGCCTTTTGAGTAGGTGGGACTACAGGTGCCCGCCACCATGCCCGGCTAATTTTTTGTATTTTTAGTAGAGATGGGATTTCACCATGATAACCAGGGTGGTCTCGATCTCCTGACCTCGTGATCCTCCCGCCTCGGCCTCCCAAAGTGCTGGGATTACAGGCGTGAGCCACCGCGCCTGGCCAAATGTTCCAAAATTGATGGTGGTGATGAAGGCAGAACTCTACAGATATTCCAGAGACCATTGAATTCTACACTTAAGATTGTTGAATTGTATGGTATATAAACTATATTTCAATAAAACTGTGACATAAAAAATTAGAAAAAGGCTGAGGTGGGTGGATCACTTGAGGCCAGGAATTGGGGACCAGCCTAGCCAACATGGCAAAACCCCGTCTCTACTAGAAATACAAAAAATAGCGAGGCGTGGTGGTGCACACCTGTAATCCCAGCTACTCAAGAGGCTGAGGCACGAGAATTGCTGGAGCCCGCAAGGCAAAGGTTGCAGTGAGCCAAGATCAAGCCAGTGCACTCCAGTCTGGGCAACAGAGTGAGACTCTGTCTCAAAAAAAAAAAAAAAAAAGAAGGAAGGAAAATGTAAAACTTGAAATAAGAGTCCAAGAACTGGAAGAAATCTTTAAGATTATCTGTGCAAACTGCAAGTATAGAATTACAAGGTGTCTGAATTTCTTTGGACAATATCCTTTCCCTTTTATGTCAGTTATTGACAGACTCACAGCTACTACAGAATTACAGAGAGGCTCAGCGGCTGCCTTTGAAATCTTTTCTTTTGTATGTATGTGGAAATCGTAATCCCCTCATACCTTTAAGCTAGTGCAGGTGTTGAGCTTCTTGTACCCCCTAAGGTTCCCCAGAGCTAGGGGCTGCACCTTCTCAGAACAAAAGCCCAATAGAACAAAAACCCTTAGCTGGGTGTGGTGGCTCACGCCTATAATGTCAGCACTCTGGGAGGCCGAGACAGGTGCTTTGCTTGAGCTCAGGAGTTGTCAGGACCAGCCTGGACAACACAGCGAGAACCTATCTCTACCAAAAATACAAAAAAAATAGCCAGGGCTGGTGGTGTGTGCCTGTGGTCCCAGCTACTCAGGAGGCTGAGGTGGGAGGATCGCTTGAGCCCAAGGGGGCAGAGGTTGCCATAAGCCGAGATCGCATCACTGCGCTCCAGCCTGAGTGACAGAGTGAGATCCTATCTCAAAAAAACCCTTGTTTGTTCCCGATGAGGACGCTATTGGCTAATTTTATGGTGTTGGGTCCACGTACACCTGCCCATTGATAACAGAGATCACAGGCCTGCACACTGCCTGGCAGGTGTGAGCTGTTGGTCCCAGTGGGGCTGCATATGGCTGGACCAGGCCCAGCTCATCACCTGGAAAACTCAGCCCAGAGCCTGCAGGGAGGGGCTGTCCACTGGCAGGACACTCTATCCCCTTCCCGCACAGAGGACTGAGGCTCGGTTGACAGCACGCCAGCCGCTCAGGTGCATCTCACGTTTGTGGCAGTATTCTGCCGCCCCTTTTCTTCCCTGTGGCAGATTTTTTATTTTTCCTAGTCATCTGTTGTCCTTCTGTTCCATCCAGCCTGGCTGTAAGTGCATTGGCCTGGACAGGTCACATTTTCTTGGGCCTTTCTGAAGGGTCTGAAGGCTGAGAGCACATCCAGGAATCTGTGAATATGGCTGAAGCTCAGTTCTGAGTGCAGTGTCCTTGGGCCGCCCCCCACACCCCGCCGTGCTTACGATCTGAGCACAGCCCCTCCCGCAGCTCAGAACCTGTGCCCGCTTCTCTCTTCTGCACCAGGACCTCATGTGGTGCTCTCCACACGCAGGTGTTCTGTAGACGTTTGTAGAATTTCCTTTCCTTACCATGTGTTCCTCCCCCGCCCCACCACTGAAATCCAGGCCTTGCCACATTTCCCAAAAGCCACAATGCCACATTCCTGGGTGCCTTCCTTGCACCCAAAGCGGCCAAAGGAGCCTCCCAGACCATCCCACAGCCCCAGCCCAGCCCTCCCCGCGGCTGATCGCCACATCTTGACTGCCCTGCGGCTGTGCTTGTCCTCCCTGACGTCACATCCCCGCACCGTCACGTGCTTCTCCTTTGTCTTTCCAGCCCCTTTCACCATGTCCTCCTGCCCCTCGCCCCTCACAGACTCTCCTTTCTGCCCCACCCACCTTCCCCTGTGAGCTGTGAACTGGTCAGTCCTGGCCTTAGCACCAGCCTCTGCCCAGGAATGCTGGGTTAGCCCTTGGCACAGGCGAGGACACTGTTAGCTGTCAGCAGTCTGAGCTAAAAACCCACCCACCCCAGCCGGGATTCGAACCCCAGCACTCAGATACCAAAATCTATGCTCAAATTGCCGAAAACATTATTTCATGCCTTCCCATTAGAAACTGTGTGTTTTACACTAAAATTTTCCAACAGAAAAATATATTTAATTCTATAGTCACTGTCAGCAAGAATATAGCAAGCCCCCTTCACAGATACTTGCTTTAAAGGTAACCTTGTTCCCCACAAAAAGGGATCTCCATTCTCCATTTTGCTTCTCAACAGGTAAAAATGAGAGGACACAGAGTGACTAAAAAGACCAAGAATAAGAGTAATACCCTAAAATGTTATATAATTCAGGCTTGATGTTCCAAGGAGAATTTTTGTCAGATAACTTAGAGGCTTGTCTGGAAGCAAAGACTAAAGTCGTGATTCTTTGAGTCTTTTTTCCCTGATGAAAATACCTAATTATTTTATTTCTGTTCCCACACAAATAAGTTTCTCTTGTGAGTCTCTTTGGCATGCTCCAAGTGCACAGCTTTCTTAGAGAATTAGGATTTTACAGAGAGAATCTTAGGTCTATGAGTGGGAGTATTGTGAAGAGAAAAGAAGTCAAAAGCTAAAAAATTAATTTTGTGGGAAAAAAAAATACTTGAGGAAAATTCTAGGTTCCATCACTGGAGATTCGATTTGTTTAATTCTGTACTGTGGGTCATGGATCTGATTACTTAAAACTTTATACTTTTCACAGTTGTTTTGTGAGATTATAATTTGGAAATAAAAGGTAGCGTCCCTAAACAAATCTTAACATATCTTTGAAAAAATGAGTAAAAGCAGTAGAAACCCTGCAACAGGCTGCGGGGGTCTGTGAAGGTCCCTTGGCTTCATCCTCCTATACTTGGGAACCCGCAGGGAATTCTGATTCTGCCCCAGGTCTCAAGGATCTTGAGAGAATTAATATGTGAAATTAGCAAGCTTGCAGGACGCAGGAACAAACACAGAGATCAATTGTATTTCTGGGCACTAGAAATGAAAAAACTCTGAAAAATTACATTTATAAAACTTGAACATTAAAAATAACATTCAGGCTGGGCGTGGTGGCTCACACCTGTAATCCCAGCACTTTGGGAGGCCAAGTTGGGCGAATCACCTGAGGTCAGGAGTTCAAGACCAGCCTGGTCAACATGGTGAAACCCCGTCTCTACTAAAAATACAAAAATTAGCTGGGCATGGTGACACATGCCTGTAGTCCCAGCTACTCGGGAGGCTGAGGCAAGAGAATCACTTGAACCTGGGAGGCGGAGGTTGCAGTGAGCCGAGATCACACCACTGCACTCTAGCCTGGATGACAGAACAAGACTCCATCTCAAAAAAAAAAAAAATTAATAAATAACATCCAAAAAAGTTTACTTGGAAAAAAATTTAACAAAAGATGTAAAAAATCTATATGCTGAAAACTACAAAACATTATTGAGATAATTTAAATAAGACAAGTAGGCCAGGTGTGGTGGCTCACGCCTGTAATCCCAGCACTTTGGGAGGCCAAGGCGGGTAGATCACGAGGTCAGGAGTTCGAGACCAGCCTGGCCATCATGCTGAAACCCCCCATCTCTATTAAAGATACAAAAAATTAGTCGAGCATGGTGGCACGCGCCTGTAATCCCAGCTACTCGGAAGGCTGAGGCAGGAGAATTGGTGGAACCTGGGAGGCGGAGGTTGCAGTGAGCCGAGATTGCACTATTACACTCCAGCCTGGGCGACAGGGCGAGACTCCATCTAAAAAAAAAAAAGACCTAAGTAGAGAAATAACATGTTCAATTATGTTCATGGATTACACAACTCATTAAGGTGGCAGTTCTCCTCAAAGTGACCCATAGATTCAACGTAATCCCAATCAAAATACCAACAGGCTTTTTTATAAAACTTGACAAGCTAATTCTAAACTTTATGCAAAAATTCAAAAGACTTAGAGGCTTGTCTGGAAGCAAGACTAAAGTCGTGATTCTTTGAATCTTTTTTCCCTGATGAAAATACCTAATTATTTTATTAGAATAGCCGAAACAATGTTAGAAGAGGAGAACAAAGTTGGAGAAGTTGGAACTGCCTAATTTGAAGACTTACTAGAAAGCCGCAATAATCAAGACAGTACAGTGTTAGCATGAGGAGAGAGTTAGAGATCAGTGGAACAGAACTGAGAATTCAGAAATAGATCCGCCTTCATATGGTCCGTTTTAAGAGAGATGTCAAGCGCAGTGGCATGTGCCTATGGTCCCAGCTACTCAGGAGGCTGACATGGGAGGATGGCTTGAGCCCAGGAGGTCGAGGCTGCAGCGAGCTGTAATTGCACCACTGCCCTCCAGCCTGGGCAACAGAGTAAGATCCCGTGTCTAAAACAAATTTAAAATTTAAAAACATTTAAAAAGAGAGAGAGAGGTACTAAGGATTCAAGGGAGAAAGGATAATCTTTTCTCTGAATGTTCGGGAGACGCTGGATATCCCTATAGAAAAAAAGTGAATATTGACCTTTTCCTTATACCATACCCAGAAATTAATTCACATGGATCATAGGCCTAAATGTAAGAGGTGAAAACTATAAACTTTAAGAAAATAACATGGAAGAAATATTTTTAACTAAGTGATAGGCAAATATTTCTTTGATAGAACACACAAAAAAGGATAAACTCTAAAAGAAAAGAAATGGATTAATTGGACATCAAAATTTAAAACTCTGTTCATCAGGCACAGAAAAACACTGGGCCGGGCGTGGTGTCTCATGCCTGGAATCCCAGCACTTTGGGAGGCTGAGGCAGGTGGATCACCTGAGAACAGGAGTTCGAGACCAGCCTGACCAACATGGTGAAACCCCATCTCT
>NW_012114655.1:2524780-2528993 GCF_000951035.1 Colobus angolensis palliatus | reverse complement strand
GAGGGGAAAGTAGAGGAGAGGGAATTGGAAGAAGCTGATCAGTGGGTACAGAGTTACAGTTAGACATGAAGAATAAGTTTGGGCATTCTGTTACACAGTAGAGTGACTACAGCAAATAATAATGTAGTGTATATTTCAAGTTAGCCAGAAGAGCAGACTTTGAATATTATCACCCCAAAGAAATGGTAAATATTTAAAGTGATAGATGTAGTAATTACCCAGATTTGATCATTATACGATGTATAGACGCATTGAAACGCCACATTATACCCCATAAATATGAACAGTTATACGTCAATTACGTATTAGTCCATTCTGTATATATTTCTTTATAGTCACTGCTACAAAGAACTAGCTGAGACTGTGTAATTTATGAAGAAAAGAGGTTTACTTGACTCATGGTTCTGCAGGCTGTACAGGAAGCAAAGCGGTTTCTGCTTCTGAGGAGGCCTCAGGAAACTTAGAATCGTGGCCGAAGGCGAAGGAGAGGCAGGCATGTCTCACCTGGCCACAGCAGGAGAAAGAGAGCAGCAGGGAGGCGCTACACACTTTTCAACAAGCAGCTGTCACGAGCACTAAGTCAGCGAGGGGCAGTCCGCCCGCACGATCCAGTCATCTCCCTCCAGGCCCCACCGCCAACATTGGGGATTACAACTCAACACGAGGTTTGGGCTAAGACACAGTTCCAAACCATATCAGATTATACAGTTTTTAATGTTTTAAATTAAAAAATAAACTTTGCTCATCAAAAACTACTTCAGAAAAATAAAATGCAAATTTTGGGAGAAAATACTTGCAAAACCTAAAACTGATAAAGGATTTTAATCCAGGCTGTTTGCTGTAATCTCTTACTTTTATTTTTAAAAAACTCAATAATAAAACAGTTGTTGAGCCCACAATTTCATCAAAGATAGCCAACGTAATTCCTCATTAGGGAAACGCACACTAAAACCACAGTGAGATACCACTGCGTACCCACTGGAATCACTAAAATGAAGAAGACAGACAAAGCCAAGCATTGGTGAGGATGTGGAAATACCAGAACCCCTAAACATTGCCCTTGACAATGTAAAATGGTGCAACCACCATGGAAGACAATTTGGCAATTTTTAAAACTTAAACATTCACTTATCATAAAACCCTGCAATTCTCATCCTGCCCAAAAGAAATAACAATAAATGTCCATACAAAGACTTTTACACAAATATTCCTAGTAGCACTATTCACAATAGTCAAAAACTGGAAATAACCCAAATGCCCATCAGCTGGTGAATGGATAAACAAAACGTGATATATCCTTACAATGGAATAGAACTCAGCAATTTATTTATTTTTTATTTATTTAATTTTTTTGAGATCGAGTCTTGATCTGTCACCCAGGCTGGAGTGCAGCAGCGCAATCTCGGCTCACTGCAGCCTCCGCCTCCCAGGTTCAAGCGATTCTCAAGCGACAGGTGAAACTCTGTCTGTACTAAAAATACGAAAATTAGCTGGGCCTGATGGTGGGCACCTGTAATTCCAGCTACTCGGGAGGCTGAGGCAGGAGAATCTCTTGAACCTGGGAGGCGGAAGTTGCAGTGAGCCAAGATCGTGCCACTGCACTCCAACCTGGGTGACAGAGTGAGACTCTGTCTCAAAAAAAAAAAAAAAAAAGGAACAAACTGTTAATGTACATATCAAAGTGTGATGAATTTCAAAAATGTGCTAAGTGAAAGAAGCCAGTCACAAAAGACTGTGGTTTTATTTACATGAAGTTTCTAGAAAAGGCAACACTATAGAGACAGAAGGAACTGAGTGGTGGTTGGGGCCTGGGGTGGTGGCAGGGCTTGGCTCTGAAGGAGGGTGAGGCACCTTTCGTGTGGTAGAGGAATTCTAAAACCTGGGTGTTGGTGGTTGCATGACTTTATAAATGGGTGAATTTATGGTATGTATAGTATACCTCAAAAAGTTGTTTAAACATAACACTAAGAATAATTGAAGTAGGCTAAGTCCTAAGGGAAAAATAGATATGTGGGGTATATTGTAAATTTATACTTGTCCCCCTGGTCTCTTATACCCAAGGAACTGCTATTGGCCACATAGCAGGGAAGCCAGCTGGCCTCAGAGCATGCTTTTGAATCCAGGTTTGACCACTTCCTAATCAAGTGAACTTAAGCAATTATGAAGTATGCGCGGTGGTTCTCATGTTGTCATTGAATTACCTGCACAGCAGGATTGTTTGAGACAAAAGAGACCTTGTACCTAAGGCTCTCAGAACATTGCCTGGGCACTCAGTAAATGCTAAGGTAAACATTAACCTCATGTTGTTGTTGCTTAGTTGTTGAACTTCTCGCTAGGAAAGATGCTTTCCCCTCAGGAACTGCAAAGGCTTTTTAATTGGCTTGTTTTCGTGGAGTTTTCTTTTTTGTTTTTGTTTTGTTTTGTTCTGTTTTTTGAGACTTGCTGTGTCGTCCAGGCTGGAGTTCTCTGCTCACTGCAACCTCCACCTCCCGGGTTCAAGTGATTCTCCTGCCTCAGCCTGCCAAGTAGCTGGGATTGCAGGTGCGTGCCACGACACCGGGCTAATTTTTGTATTTTTAGTAGAGATGGGTTTCCACCATGTTGGCCGGGCTGGTCTCGAACTCCTGGGCTCAGGTGATCCGCCCGCCTCAGCCTCCTAAAGTGTTGGGATTACAGACGTGAGCCACTGCGCACAGCCCGTTTGTGGAGTTTTTCTTAACATAGTTTCTGAAAACTGTTCCTCAGCAGAATTTTAGAAACACTTACCAAGCACTGTGCCTCATGCCTGTAATCCCAGCACTTTGGGAGGCTGAGGCAGATGAATCACTTGAGGCCAGCCTGGCCAATGTGGCAAAACCCCATCTCTACTAAAAATTTTTTAAAAAGAAAAAAATTAGCTGGGTGTGGTGGCTGCTGCCTGTAGTCTCAGCTACTCAGGAGCCTGAGGCACGAAATGGCTTGAGCCCAGCAGGCAGAGGAGAATTTTAGATAAACTGTGTAACATTAAATTTCAGTATGGACAGAAATTATACATAACAAAATCATAGTGTTATAACACTGTAAAATAAAATAACAAATCAGTCATGACAGATCCCATACAGACTTTTAACATGATATTCACAAGATGTCTGAAAAAAGAAACAACGGATACCTATTAGCTCATTCTTTTATCCAAGGGATAAAACTGAGTAGGTGTATTTTAAATGAATCAGAGTTTAAACCCTAAACTCGAGTTTTAAAAAATTCAATTTAAATGGATACTGTCTTGAAACTGCCTATTTCTAAGGCTCATGTGATGAGGGTGGTGGGCATTATTCACTAGGCTTCCTTAAAAGGTTACATTAAACAACTGTGTGTGCTTCCTCTTGGTCCAGAAAGTATTTAGTGCTGCTCACAAAGTTACAATACAGGTTAATAAAGCAACTGAAGATATGTGAGGATGAAGCTAGGAACAGGGAGAGTGAGTTTTGTGGAACCACCGTGAAGTTACGGCTCAGTGTGTCTGACAGGCCTTCACATGGGCCGAGACACACCCTGAAACTTGGTGTCTAAGCTTTCATGCAGTCAACTCAGTGACATAAATGAAAGCAGTAGGAAAGTCACAGGATCCACAGATTAAAAATGAATAATGTAAAAAGCAGTTGCTTGACAAGAGTATTCCCGACACTAAAATTAGTAGTATTTTTCATAAGTCGCCCTAGAAAGAATATTGTGCGAGCATTGGGAACATTTTCACAGTCAACCCAGGGATGAGGTCCACTAGCCCACAGGGGAGGGCTCAGTGTGGACCACCGGCCACCCCTAGCACGGCGAGTGGGAGCAGGGTGGCCTGACTGCACAGCCGCCAGACAGACGGCACCACACTCACGTCAAGTGATGCGAAACAGCCCTTTGATTTTTATTTCAAAATGAAAAGTGTATCCCAAATGTCAGCGTAACCAAAAAGTCATTTTATTGTGTTATATTAGCACAGCAATTATGCAAGAATGTTATTCTTACACTTCTTACTGTCATCTGTTTGCGTTTTAAAGTAATTAAGAAGAATTTAAAAGCAAAAACTTTTTTCCTCATCTGAGAATTCCATGTTATCTTTGAGTATACTTTCTTTTTTTCTTTTGAGACGGAGTCTCGCTCTGTCGCCCAGGCTGGAGTGCAGTGGCGCGATCTCGGCTCACTGCAAGCTCTGCCTCCCGGGTTCACGCCATTCTCCTGC